>NC_080570.1:151324640-151464640 GCF_030247185.1 Malaya genurostris
GGAACGGGGGACTCAGGTCGGAATTAATCTGGTGGGTAACTATTTTCAACTGGGTTACGCTATTTGCGATCCATGTCAAACAACCCTGATGGAAGTGCGATTCAGATTCGTGCATGTTGGTCGAATATTACAAACGATGGACGGAAAATTTCTCCTGTGAAGCATGCTAGTCATGTGAAAATCGAAAGTCGAAACCCAAGAAGTGATGAAGTTCATCCTAAATCTAATACTCGGTCTAGTTTTTGTCACGATCGTGAAAAGTCGGGATGAAAAAATTTCGCAGCGGCAAAAGTTCTCCCGATGTCTACCAAAGATAACATAACACATGGATCAATAAGTCCCGAGACTAACAATGGAAACAACATTTTTTTGCAATTTTTTTTTTATTCATCAACATAATCACCTTTTAGGGTGATACAATGGTTCCAACGTTTTCCAATTTTTCAATACCATGTTTATAAAAAAATTTATCTTTCGCTTCAAAAGAAGCTTCAGTTTCAGCGATGACCTCCTCATTTGCGCCAAATCTTTTTCCCTGGAGCATTTTTTTTAAGATCAGCAAAGAGCCAGTAGTCACTGGGGGCTAAATCTGGCGAGTATGGGGTGTGGGGAAGCAGATCAAAGCCCAATTCGTTCAATTTCGCCATTGTTTTCATCGACTTGTGGCAGGGTGCATTGTCTGATGGAAAAGCAATCCCACTTGGGAAAAACCTTTTTCATGATCAATTTTTCATGAAGGATAGTAAATACACTTCCATATGATATCTGTGTCATCTCAGCAATCTCACGGAGCTTCACTTTACGATCTTTCATTATAATTTTTGTCACTTCACTCACATTTTCCGGTGTAACGGTTTCCACAGGTCTACCCGAGCGTTCCGCGTCATTTGTGTCGGTACGACCACGTTTAAACTCGGCGAACCACCGACAAATCGTTGCTTTTGATGGACAAGAGTCCGGATAACATTTTTCAATCCATTGTTTCGCTTGGACGGTGTTTTTACCCATTAAAAAACAATGTTTTATCAAAAACCGAAACTCGGTTTTTTCCATTTTAAAACAAACTACAAAACCGACTTTACTCCAACCTCGATAACTCAGCTGTTTCTGGTCGGATCGACTTAAAATTTTGACCCGTTTAAAGCAAAGGTTAGTACTCTAGAAAGACGTGGTTACTGGTTTACTACGAGCGCCATCTCTGCTTTAGTCTCGGGACTTATTGATCCATGTGTTATACAAAAAAAAAAATAGAAAAACATGCCCTAACTTTTCCCCAAAAAGGCTACATCGATTTACACAAACTTAGATTGAAATGTCTTATCTTACCATACTTGCATGTCAATTCCACTATCAAGACTATAGCAACCATGACTAAATCAAAGATTTCGGGCTCCCTCGGATTTTCCTCAAACTTCAATCAATTGAATCTAAGAAAAATTAGCTCACATTAGGAGATCATCGATTCCACGGGGAAGTGTTCGGCACACCAATCGGAAAATTACATTTCGGACGGAATCAAAATCAACTTGATTTAGAATGAAAAAAAAAAATATTAATTTTATTCTCAAGAACATTACAACTGCAATTTCACTAAGGGACTAGTTTCATTCATTTCTACTAAAAGTTTTAGTTTTGTCCTTAAGGGCTGAGGACAGTACCGTAAAGTGGTAGGTTTTTTGCTATTTTCCCGTTTCAAATTGGCTCGACAAGGCTGCCAAACACACAGACATTCAATCTTTGTGAAAGTTGAATATTTTTTCATTGTTCATTGGAATCCATGTACTGTCCAACCCATACGATAGATTAATGTGATAAAACTTCTCATTAAAATAATAAAATGTATGCTGGCAACCCGGCACAGTTTGCTCATATACGAGAGAGTTCAAGAGAAATACGATGCGCAAAAGGAATTCAGCGAGCCACGTGGTCGATTTAAAACTCAACACGTGGCCCTCTGTCCTCAGACCTTAAGTTCTGAGTTCAGGTGGGCCAGAATAGATTCGGAATTCAGTTTCAAAATTTAGTTCCAAAAATCAATCCAAATTTCAGCTCCCTAATCGAGATCCAGTATTCAGCAACTGAATGCAGTTTGCGTCCAAATGAGAGCATGACCTGAGCGTTTGACGCTTGTCTACCAGGTTTGTTGTTACTGATGTTGGTGGAAGAACCACACCACGACATCCAGTTCCGTCTAACGCATTTTACCTTTTACTACCTTGATCAAAAAGTTCCGGAATCACCACCGCGTGGCGCTCTCAGTCACTCGATTAATTTATTTTTTGGTTTTTCTATCAAATTTTCAGCTTGATACCTGGACATTTGTGAGAGTACATCTGCGATTGAGCGTGTCCTCGATTTTGTACAATTTTCAAAATGGAATTGAATTTTCAACAAAGAGTTTGCGTTCAAAACAGTTTTAAAGGTGTAACGACATTGCGAATGTGAGAAGAGTGTTCCGGCAACGATACTCCAAAGAAAGCAGTCGAAAACTGACGAAAACATCAACAAAATCAAAGAATGGATGACTGTAGACCGCAAATTGACTATTAGAGAGATGGCAAAGGAGTTGGAACATTTGGCTAAAAACGAAGCGAATACCATTCAGCAACCACCGGATTCACCTGATTTGGCTCCCCGCGACTGTTTTCTATTCGATCGACGCAAAAAACCGCTCCGTGGAACACCCGAGATGAGATTATGGAAAAATCGCAGATGGCTGTGATGGTCATACCGAAAACTGAATAAAAAAAATGTTTCGAAGATTGGATGGAAAGTACTTTGAAGGGGATAGTATCGATTTTGATGAATAATCTTGAGTTTTTTATTTTCTGAATAAATTCCGGAAACTTTTGATTAAAAAGTAAGTCATCCAGTAAAACATCGGGACTGATATGTGCCTGACTACCTTAAAACCGTGATCCCAGTGCGAAAAAAGGCAAGCAAAAGTGATGAGTTCCCTTCATTGTTTCCATCAAAATACCATCAAAATCTAAATCTATAATCCTGGATGACATCCCGATCCTTCACAGAGAAGTTCGTGAAAAGTTGTTGAAATATCATAGTCGAACTCGATTGCAGACTGTTTGCGACTAAACAAAATGACTGGACATTTGAAGGCAGTCAAAATCATTCTGTTGGTTTTACATCAATTTGTTTAATTATTTAACTGTTCTCGAAAGAGCTCCGTGTCAGCTGTAAATTGAATGACATGGAACAGTTTAAAGTCATCGGCGAGCGATAGTTTCATATGCCTAATTGAAAATGTAAGTTGTTGAGATAGAGTGAAAACGGAATCGACACAAGGTGACTTCCTTGAGTAAATCAGTCTCCTGTTCACACTACCATTTCGCAGCCAGTTAAATATTAATGAAGCTAATGATAGTTGATCTTGTCGGACGCAGCGGAAAAATCAGTATCTCCAACCTTTCTTAGATCATCAAAAAATCAGAACCTGAAACGGAGTAAAAAGACTAATAACAAAACATTACAATGCTTTGGGAAAATAATATATCAAAATCGAATACTTTGAAACTAATCTCTCCCCTTAGCACTACGACAATTGGGTAAAATATCGCCCACAGAGAAACTTGTTTCCTTCCGTTTAATGCCAAAAGAATTAATGAGCACAGTAATAAGTGAGCATACTTCCCATGGAGCGACGACATCCATTCAGTGGCCGACCGAGAAAGAGAGCGAGGGGGCAAAGAATCGCGGAACTCCTGCGTCAAAGTTGAATGTTTCTTTTTTTTTTATGGGAAAATTATGTGTACCATTTCCCATCTTGGCATCACCATGGAGCAAAACTTTTAAAAGCCGCTTCACAGGGAATTAATGTTTCACTTTTTTTCTTCTATAGTTCAACCTTGCCCTCCCGGCTTTTAGCGCATAATAGCTTTGATACAGGTCTATCATGTGCGTGTGTGTGGATGCTAGCTGTCACTACCCGTCATCTCTTCTTATGTGTTCCGATCCGTCATCGCAGTCCGGATTCAGGTCCGGGCCAGGCGCTCGCCTCGCCTGGGAAGGGATATGTGGGAAAAACGGTCCCGCGTCAAGATGAAAGGGAAATTAGTTTTATATGGGAAAGATTACCATAAAATCTTGGCCCAGACGCGCTTGGCTCTGAAGCCATTATCGTAAATACGTCGGTAAATTGAGTATGGTAAATGATCGAATAAATAAACAGTGTTGATCTCTTTCAGCGCGCTCCCCTCCGCATGGGTCGGTCGGCAGTAAGATCGCGGACAACAAAAACAGCATTGAACAAAATAAAAAACACATGAAATGAAGGGAATAGATCCGGTGCGGTGCAGTGTTTCGTTACAAACAGAACCGTGCGAGATCCAATAAAACGCGTAAACGCAGAGGCAGTTTCCCATGTGGCCAAACAAAGTCACTAACGTAAACACACCGTGCGTCGGTCGTCTCAGCTCGGTTGCACAGGCTGTCCGTGGTATTCGTTTTTTTTTTTCATCGGTTGCCGTTACAAGTTGAGAATAAGGATATTTATAAATAATCACCGCCGTCTCAAAAAAAAAGGTATCCAACCAATTCGAAACAAAGTTCTAACGTCGGCAGACGACGATCATCCACGGATCGGTAATTTTATGCAGTTGGAAAGGAAAGGAGGATTATCCCTTCACAGCTCCGTAAAAGGCAGCAACAAATAAAAATGGCAAATTAAGCACAGCTTTCGTTCTTTCACCGTTTTGATTGACAGTTTACGAACAATCTGACACTGCCGGACTCAACGGTAATGTGACACTTTCCAGAACCGCCGGATTCGGCCAGCAGCAGCAGAAGCAGGACACGCTCGTGTTTGCATGCGTGCGTTTGTGTGTGGTCGAAGAGGAAGACCCGCGAAGACCCGGATACCGAGAATTTAAATAAAGTAAAACTTTTCAATTGATAACTTCCTTTGGCTCGGTACACGGTCGTCTGTGGGAAGTGATAAATCATTTCCCTCGAGAGGGAGAGAGAGAGAGAAAGAGATGTACTTTTTGGCATAATGAAATGTTTGCAAAAATCGACCGAGCAGTTGCAGATTTTGAATAGCGGAGCAAGATGACTTTCTTTCTTGCAGTTTTGACAAATGGAAATCCAGTTTCAGTGTTTGTTTTGTTACCGGACGAGTCTTTTGGCATTGAGACCGGTTTCCTATGGTTTGCTACGTACTTCAGTGTGGCATTGAGGATATTTATTAGACGAACAACTTCAGTTTCTGTGGCCAACGAGAGCTGAATAAAGAAAGTGCAAGGAAAAAAAGGAAGTAATTTAACGAAAATCTTGGTCAATATGACAAAACTGAAAGAGTACTTTTGGCCAGAATTCGCCATGGGTGTTCTGACGTTTGAATAGTGCCACGATGATAAATGTTTGCATCGATCGTATTCTGGATCTTCAGAAACACGTGTTCTACTTTTTGAATGATTTGCTTGATTCCGAAAACTATGTGGTAGTACATTTTCATAAACTTCATTCATAAAATAAAACTTTATCGTCATGATGAGACCAATTCCCACACGCTAGAGTAGCTTACTATATTATTTGCATCGTCACTTTGAATACGAGCGTTGTTAGTTATGTATTTAGCCTAAACTTGAAAACAGTGTTACATTTGATCGGAAATGGAAATGGTCTTTGAACGCTTCAACTGCTTCTTCGGGGGTATTGAATCGCTCTCCACGCAGTTTGTTCTTCACGGAAGGGAACAAACAGAAATCGATAGGTGCCAAGTCAGGACTATATGGCGGGTGGCTCAAATATTCGGTTGTTTGAGCCGATGTGTGAGAGCTGGCATTATCGTGATGAAGAATTATGTTTACGTCTTGTGTGGGATCCAACGTGAACAATTTTTTTTCTCGACTAAATGTTCATGCAATAACATATGGCTTTTTTGGCCCGAGGCTGCCTCCATTTCAAGGAACGTCACATGGCGATCTTCCGTTATCAGATTTTTCACAGTTTTTCGGGTAAAATAACGGACCTTTTTTGAATTCATCGCAAACCGAACTACGATCACGATTGAATTCGTTATACCAGTTTTTTTTACAGTCGCATAGGATGGTGCTACACTGCCAAAAGTCGAACTAAGTTGATTGAAACACTCTTGTCTTGATAATCCGACGACGAAAATCGCAATAAATCATTGTACGAAAATGTTCACGATTAAATTCCATTTCTTTTTTGCCGTGGTGAAATTTTCGACTCACTGTAAATAAAACAAATAGCGCTCAAATGGCAGATTGTTTTGGAGATGATAATGGTTAAAAATGTCAAACTTTATGATGGAAACGTCAAATCCACCGGACCATAAACAGTTTTGTGAAGGCTAAATACATAAGTAACAGCCCATGTATTGGCACCGGATGAAATTCAAGCCTAACCAAAGTTCTGTGCGATAATTTTGTGAAAATTGGCCTCACCAACTCTCAGAAATTCTAGTGAGTTCAGTTTTAGAGTTATTTATCGCTATTTTTGGTACTTCTGGAACCGAAAGCTGGGGACCGGTATAACTGAAGTGAGATTATTTGGTCATCTGCTAACAAAATCTACAAACTGAAGAAATTTATGAGCAATTTTGAAAAAAATGTAATTTTTCCAATCTGTTTTCCCCGTTAGATTTGGATCATATTTAAAAAAATAGTTATCTCAAGACGACTCTACGTCTTAACTAAGACTAAATCACAAAAAAAAAACAATTGAAGATTTGATTATTTTCAATATATTCTATTCGAGATCACAATCGTCACTGCTGCTAACACACACCATTGGAGATCATTGTTTAAATGTATGAAACTGTCTTGTGTACCCCCGTAGATAACAAAAATATACAAAAACAAAATATCGAATCAGTTTCGGCCGCAAAGTGTTTCTGTTGAATCTGTTTCCGTAGATATAGGACCGAAAAGTGAATGCCTTAGTGACCAAGTACAGCAAAGCATGCTTGGTTTTTTCTAATCTTTTCATGTGTTTTCATATGCAAGGTAGTTTAATTGGTAAAACAATTTCTCCGGTTAGGAGTTAGTTATGGGTTCGAGTCCCGTCTCTGCGGTAACATTTTACCGGTTTTTATTACATAATTGCATTCACATGTCAATTTTCTAATCTGTTTTCCCCGTTAGATACTGATCATCTTTAAAACAAAAAAATTGCTCAAGACGTCTCTATGTGTTAACAAAGACTAAAACACAAATCGTTGGAAATCCAAATTCACACTAATCACCCTGTAATTGTGGAGCCGAAAATCGTATCCAATGAAGTTTAGGAATTTGCTATGGCATTTCAAGGCCCTTCTTTTGAATCTAGGTTTATGAAAATCTGATCTCGACGAACTAATTCGAATGGAATAGAAAATCGGCTTTCCGGGTCTCTGGTCAATAATCGGTTTTTACTGTGAATTCTATATGCAGCAATTTCTCGAGAAAAATATATACTAGATAAGGATCTCTCAGAAATCGATAATATTTGGTGCAATCGATCTTCATCGAAAAATATTTGACCCGTAGTGTAGCATTTTGCCATTAGGGCAACCATTCCCCGTGTTAGGATGGATAAAAAAAATCGACTTTTTTAGATTTTCTTCAAAAAAGACTGTTCTTAAAAATTCTTTTTTTTTTTCTTTTAAACTTTTGAACCACTAGACTAAGTTCACTCATTTTGACTTGAAAACGTCTTACTTCACTATTCGCACTGCTCAAGAATGGGTACTTAAACGCAGCACCATAATTTTTCCACCATATCATCGGAAATATGCTCAGCAATTTATGGTAAAATTTTCTTTAGTATGGAAAAATTCCATTAGGTCAAAGCTAAAATTTTCGAAAATGTTTCTTTTCAATGAGCACCACAGAGAAAAACTCGTGACTAGTTTGTATTTTTCATACTTTTGGTTTGCATTTTTCATACTTTTGATGTAGACATTCATTGCCGCGTTTCATACTGAGTAGGAGTAACTGCTGAAAATTTTAACCATTTCATTCAATTTAGCCTGCGCAGAATTCAGGTCAACCTTTATTATTATAGCTGGCATCGCGCATGTTGTTTTGTGGCCGGTCAATGTTTTAACTCTCGTTTGTTCCGTTTGTTAGAATATGCTTCTCGTGAAAAAATCGTATTTTAGTATAGAAGCTCCTTCACAATTCTGGAAGCGAAGAATTGAAGATCTCAAAACTCACACAATCAATCAACTAATACGAACTATTATCGATACGGGAGTGTGAACGAAGCATGACAGCTTTATTCGAATTTACATCATTCAGCTATGTCTCTGACATTACCCACCCGCCTTTTTCCATATGTTGCCCAGAAATGTTGCTGTAAATGTGTAAAAAAATATCATGTGCATGATAAATTAGCAAATTTAAAACTTTCTTTGGGTATAAACTACTATAACCTTTTTCAATTTGCAAGCAGTTATTTCAAGTTAATGTAGACTGCATGCTATACAAAATTGAACAAAGCACGCTGTGTGCTAGGCGGTGGTGTTTGCTGCTTCCGTACCAGCACGTACCAATGAGTACCGATTTTGCATCATTTTGTATAACAGTTTGGAAGTTTTGGAACTCATAGCCCTACAATTTCCGAACCGGAAGTCGGATCGGAAGGAAATTTCATAGCATCTTTAAAAATACTAAGAGCATTCATTTTAATCATGATATGTGAAAATCGGGTTAACCGTTGCTGAGAAATCGAAGTGAGTTCCGTTTTTGGAGCTTTTCTTCACTGATACCGGTGCTTTCGGTACCAAATCGATCGGACCCATCGTTTCTTTGATATAAATTATTGATAACTTTCAAGGCATTTTTTTCGTTCCTTCTCAAAAGTAAAAATGGAAAACTAATGATGTAAATATTTTCGTTTCACCATAATTAACGATTATACAAAATTTGAGCCAAACCAAAAATACGAAAAAAGCTGGTGGCATTTGAGTGGTTAGAATGAGGAATGAGACTAAACCGTCTTAAAAAAGAATATAGGTTTCTCAAAGGAACCCATCATTTTTTTTAAGACGGTTTAGTGTCATTCCACTAACCGCTCTAAAGCCAAACTAGATACATTCGAGATGAGGAAAGGCCATCTGGGTGGTTATGACACTGTTTGTTTTGTGAATTTTGTGTGATTTTTAAACCATTCGGAGTAATCTGCCAGTTGACTTGGATCCATCAGAAAAATGATTGTTTCCAGTGCATGTCTAGCGGTTCAGGACTAAAGAAAAAAATATTCAACAGAATATATTTTCATTTCCTTCTACCATCGCTTGATTTCGATACGGATTGATGGCTTCCTTTTCTGTTTCAATGTCTAAAATTTCCGTGAATATTAATTGAACCATTAAACCACCCCTCGATGCATCTGACAGCATCAGAGAAACAAAGGCAGTCATCGTCGTCGTCGTCGTCGCTGCCACCTTCGATCGAAAAAAAAACACGAACTTACCACGATTACTTACCACCGGCAAAGACATTCCGGGCACTGATTAGGCATAAATTTCGGAACTTCCCGTTTCCGACCGGCGGCCGACATGCCGAACCGACGCATAAATTGTTCCATTTCATCCGATTCTCGCACTCGAAATTCCCGCTGGTGGGAATTGGCGTGACGCTGCCGATGGTTGCATTCGCTAATGAAGTGGAAAATTGAATTAGGCTCGCTAGTTAGGCAAATTGAATGGCGCTCAGCTCACGGAGCTCACGCCGCGATTCGACAGGACAATTGCGACGGAGGATAAAAAAAAACAAAGTGGCCTGAGACTGCCTGAGCCGAGTACGAAATTTTATTAAAACATACAATGGCAAATAGTCTCGCTGCCGGGAGCTGATTGAATTTGACTTTTACCAGTTTCGGTATTCGGTGAGGGTTTTTGATTCCTCGAAACCATCGTCGTCGTCGTCGTCTCGTCATCGTCCTTTGAAAGGTATGGATATCTTCGGTTCTTTCCCGGCACCGCAGGTACGCCATTCCGGCAGCATTTCTTCGTTTTTCTTAATAATTTGACTTTGAACGAACAATCACTTTTGTTGCCATAACACGCAACGGGGGATGTATTTGTGCTGCCGAATGTTAGCATGGCAGTTTCATGCACGGGGTCCAGGAACGGGGAAAAGAATTCTACCGCTGCTGTACCTACGATCGGTGGTGTGAATGGTGGCTGCTGTTTCAAACCGATCCCGATTTTTCTACCTAAACGTCTGCAGCCGGGGTCATCTTCTAAGCGCAACATGACATCTTTTATTTGCGCAGGGAGCTCCCAGGCCATTCCTCGGTCGGCCGAGATGTTGCCTAAAACCAGACCGTAATCGAAAAGGACGATGACAGGCAGGCAGGCAGAAAGAGAGTCCGCTTGTACCGAAAACTATATGGTGACAGATTGAGCTGTAAACGGCATTATTGGAGGAAAGCTTTTTCAGATGAAAGTCAGGGCAAAGTCGGCACGGTTGAGATGTAGAAAAAGGGAAAACCTGGTGAAAGGTGGGCGAAAATGGAACGCAAAACTATGCCCTCTGCCAGCTTGTTCAATGCGAAACACCCTACCCGGGGACGATCGTTTTTGCTAAATGGCAATTTATTATGGAGAATGTGTACGGTAGTTTGTGTCTCGACTACCGTAAAATCGGCGGACAATGGGCACGGCAATAAAAGGAGCAATCAGGCTGTTTACCGATGCATTTGCTTTCGGGCCCAGTAAAAAGATCGGAAAAGAGTCCAGATTGATATTGACTAAACATGGAAAATTTGATATTAGGAATTGATTGTAGGGTTCAGTTGAGTTGACAGAACGAAAGAGTGATGACAACCCAAACCACTGAACATTCTGCACATTCTGAACTCCGTTGCTGCATCAGAATTTTTTTATGTCAAAAAAATCAGGTCTATTTGAAAATAAACAAAAATCAAAAAAAAATATCTTTCAATTTTATTACTAACTGTTGTTAACTTCTTCAAAGTCTGAAACGGTATCGGCCATTTTGTTTAGTACTTCAACAATGCACCATCAAAATCGATTTGCATTGACCTATGTTTTCATGAGCCACATAATGATGTCATCCTCTTGATTTCTCTAACACAGCCGACGGTTTTGATCGTTTGCTTTACGCCTCGTTTATCATTCAGTAGGAGAGACCGGGGCTAGTTGGCCGAGTTTCGCTTTCGGAATTTTTGTACTCTTTCTGGTTAGACTTTTGATAAACGCTTAGCTCTGTCATGAAGATACACCTTTTGAGCACAAGTTTGATTAATTTGATTCTTGTATAAAAATTAGGACAAGAGTTATTAACAATCGAATGCGGAGAAAAAAATCGGCCAACCAACACCAGAGCCGGGGTAGGTTGGCCGAGTTATAAAAAATCTGTAAAACACATCAATTGTATCATTAAATGTTTTCATTAGTTGAAAAAGTCTGTATGCATCATTTTTATTATGTAAGTACGTGAAAAAACTTCCCTTCTTGGTTTTTGAGTCTTTTTAAGTCGGCTGCATTAATGAAATTTTTCAGTTTCCCTTTTACCTTTTCCTCCACCAGCGTTCGCGCTTACGCTTGATTTCATTTTTTACTCCTCCAATGCTGCTTTCATTACAGAGTTGTTGAAATTTTGGATTGGTTCGGGATTCACGACACTCCTCCGAATCAGCCTTGGGGAGAGGTCTGCTATTTCCAGGATGGCTTACATCTGCAGCAGATTCTATACTAACTGACGAGTTTTGTTCGGGGTTGGGTCAATCTGCGATAAATCCTGCCAGGAACTCTAAATGCTAAAAGTTTTGATAGCATTTGATTCATAAAATATTGTAATCATATTTTATACCGACAATTTCCAACTTTTGATGATTCTAATCTCTTATTTTTATTTGTCAATGGTTTCAATTTATTTTCATTACTTATTTCTCATGTATATTTTTCCTTATAATCATCAATATAAACATACAATTCAATTCCGTCCAAAAAAGGATAACATTTCACGAATATCCAAGTGCACTTTACTCTAAGCTAAATTTACAACTCGGCTAACCTGCCCCAATTAATGTTTTCGAGAACAATCACGATTAACAAAAATAAAAGTAAGGTTATACTGAAAACCAATAAGCCATTTTGTAAAGTTTCGTATACCCTGCCCAATGGTACCACTTTTTTGGGAATCAAATATAAATTGATGCGCGTTACACGTATTTCTTTACAAAAACAGAAATTTACTCACCAGTGCCGAAAAAAGAAAAAAACGTGTTCCTGCACAAATGACAAATTACATCGGTACGTGGGTGACCTAACGCTCCACCAAAATCATGACAGATGTCGTTACTGCGCATAATAGCCTTTTAAGAAATGCTACTCTGCCAACCGGCCGTTCGGCCAACTAGCCCCGGTCTTCCCTACTCAGTAGCAATTCAGCTTCGGTTAGTATAGAGAGGCTTCGTATGATGCATGTGCAAAAATACCGCATCGTTGATCATGCAGTATGAACTTTCTCACAAAACAGAATCTAAAAATATAGGCTTTATCACACTTTTTTGGTCAGTTAACGCTCGCCTTCGTGCAGAACGGATTGATGAAATATTTTCTTTGTCTCTATATGACATTATATGACAAGAATTTTCTCATTTCTTGGAACACCGCGTTTGTTAGGGAAATTGTTTACTGCCTTGTAGTTCCCTATAAATTTTGTTTGGGGTTGCAGATGATGCAGTACTAGCAGAGTAAGCTCAGAGTTATCATATTTCTGAACGCTTGTAACTATCAGGTGTACAACTTTGCTTCCGCCGTTTTCCGATAGGTGGCTGTACCGGCTGAGGCTGGTTTAAATACATAGATGATAATGCCTTTAAAGTGAGTGCGTACAGTGCCTAACGAATTGTCATCTCCGTTTCAGTGACAGTTGTTCTTGTTTTCGTAGCATTCACGCTCGAAAATGTCTGTTTATGTGCCCAATTCTCGCAATTTGCGAGAAGTTTTACTTTTCTGTTACAATTCGAAAAAAATGCAGCTGAAGCGCATCGAATGCTCTCAGAATCTTACGGTGATGCTGCTCTGAATAAAAGAACGTGTCGGGAGCAGAGATGTCTATCTCCTCTGTGTGACGAAGAGCAAGTAAAATTTCTCCCCTCGCACTGACAACTTCAACGAGAGCTCTTCTCTTTCACATTTATACACCACTGTTGTGTAAAGTGTGCACGCATCATGAGTGCGTTTGTTTTTTTTTCTTTTACCTCTTCCACTGAATCGCACCAAAGTGCTAGAGCATTAGCTAATAAATTCTCTGAGGTGGATGCAGATACTTTCACTTTTCTGCTGTATGGTTTTCGTAGATGAAGCGTGGACACGCAAAATCAGCAAAATAAAACAATTTATCGTAAAATTTTCGGTTTTCCTTGCAAATTTTTCATAGCAAGGCCAGATCTACTCTCTATTAATTGAAGTTCACAGAAGTGTTCGCTCACCATCACGCGCCAGTGGTCACTTGGGTGTATTTAGAGGAGAGCGCGTGTGAGCGATTCATGCGAAGAGAATGTGTTTCACTCGCGCCAGCTGCTTTAACCACAAGCACACACTCAAATGCTGTCTATTCGACACTGAGAAGAAGTGCGCTTTCCTCTTTGTGCGGTGCTTCGTTTTTTGCATCCTCGGTGTGGCAAAAATCTGACTCTAGCGTGTATCACTCTGGTGAAATGCCATCTCTGGTCGGGAGTGGTTTCAACGTTTTAAAAATGGTGATTTCGATGTCAAAGACAAACATGGTGGTGGAAGAGAAAAAAGCTTCAAAGATGAATAACAATTTACTACGAGCTCTTAAAACCGGGTGAAACCATCACAGGAGATCGCTACCGAACGCAACTGATGCGCCTTAGTCGCGCGCTAAAAGAAAAGCGGCCACAGTATCATGGCAAAGTCATCCTCCAACACGACAATGCTCGGCCTCGCGTCGCAAAAGTGGTCAAAAAGTACCTGGAAACGCTGAAATGGGAAGCCTTTTCACCCGCCGTATTCTCCAGATGTCGCCCCTTTTGACTCCCACCTATTCCGTTCGATGGCACACGGCCTGGCAGATCAACATTTTCAATCCTTTGAAGAGTTGCAAAAATGGATTGTTTCATGGATAGCGTCAAAAAAGGACTCCTTTTTTCGAACCGGGATCCGAAAATTTCTGGAAAGATGAAAGAAAGTTGTCGCTAGCGACGGACAATACTTTAAATAATACATCTGTAAGCACTTTTTCGCAATAAAGCTTTAAATTTTGGAAAAAAAATGGCGGAGTTGTTCACCTAATAGGTCAGGCGCGTGTACAAGGGGGTATTTTAGGGGTAGAAACCCCCTCCAGAACTCAAAAAAATATTTTATCATGTAAAATATTCTCTTCAAATATTTAAGTCAACAATAAAATAAATAATTTTCCACAAACGACTTTATAATCAAAAATTTGTCAAACAATTCTATAAACATTCCCATTCGTACGGAATTTAATCAATATGTTCTGAAAAAAACACCCCCCGAAAAAATTTCTTTGGATACGTGCCTGCACTCTGGGTGATTTGTAGATGGAACATTGAACTCAAACGTGTAATGCAAATATTTGTATTATTTATAAAAAGTACGCATAAGTCCTTTAACGACTGGTAATGGATTGTGGTATTATAATGAGCGGCTTCTCTCAGTCTAAAAAGTTATACAGACGATTTGTTCTTAAATTTGCCCGACGTTTCGGACGTTTTTGATGATCTTTTTCAAGAGAAAACTACGGAAGTGAAGTTTATTTAAGATATAGTTGTTAGAGAAGACATGGTTTTACAATAAAAAATGCTATATGGAAACTCACTTATTCACCTAGATTTGACTGAAGTTTCAGTTGAAAATTCTTACAAAACTGGTATTTTTAGTACGTTTATGACGAAAAGATGTCAAAAAGTAATGTTTTATTAAAATTTAAATCCAAGATGGCGTCTTTCTATATAGTCAAGAAGAGTTTGGAAAATGAAGTTTTAGAGCATTCTAAAACACAAGATGGTGAGTCTCGATTTGACGATATTCTTCAAAAATGTCACATTTTTTAAGTAAATTGCTGAGTTCCAGTTTCATGAGCTAGTAGGCCAAAGTATAATTAACAACAAGCGCAATACTATATTATATTAATGATAGAAGTCA
Organism: Malaya genurostris; assembly: GCF_030247185.1. NCBI lineage: Eukaryota > Metazoa > Arthropoda > Insecta > Diptera > Culicidae > Malaya > Malaya genurostris. Next base: position 151,339,771 of record NC_080570.1, read on the forward strand.
CGATTCTAGATTCTAAATACAAGAAATAATAATCTTCACAGAATACTTCCACTGGTTTGTAAAACAGCTTTAGTTTAAAAGTTTATAGTTTTGGATACCGTATGCGGTGTTACCAAGAATTATTTCTATTATTTCGTTGTGTGTTACCATATTTGATATAGGATATTATTACTATTATCGATTTATTAATTTTTAGTTGGTTTGACGTAAAGCCGCCATAACTAAGTTCAGTTTTGCAATGACTGAGCGGAAACATATATTGGAGAAGCCAAATTAATTAAAAACTAACAGAAAAGATGATTTATTGGAAAAAGATACGCTCAGAGACAGGACTCGAACCTGTGTTCTTATGCATTTCGTGCATACGCGCTACCATTTCGCCACTCTGAATCTTGTCTGAAGGCGTTTTGGAGTGACTAAAACAAGATTCAGAGTAGTGAAATGGTAGCGCGTATGCACGGAATGCATAAGAACACAGGTTCGAGTCCTGTCTCTGAGCGTATCTTTTTCCAATAAATAATCTTTTCCGTTTGTTTTTCATTCATTTGGCTTCTCCAATATATGTTTCCGCTCAGTCATTGCAAAACTATTACTATTATGTTTGTTTTAGTTCCTATTTGAACCTGAATTTGTCATTTCTATTTTCATTTTCAGCGAGCCAATATTATTCGTGTTCACGTCAATCCGCTTTTCATCTTCATCTAGGGGTTATCCTGTTTTCGTGCACATAACAATATATATTTTTCTTTATGTTTCGTCTTAGACTCGTCAGTTAATAACAGTTTATGTTGAACTTCTATGCCACCTAGCAGGACATTATTAACCGCTAAGCAGACGTAAAGTTAATGCTATTTGCAAAGCACTTTTTGCTAATGCACCACGAAATGCAATATCTAAACTGACGTCTCGATCGACACAAATTTCAGACTGCTGGTCGTACAGATTTTATTATTTTAATTGAAAATAATCCCTGCATATATACCAAGTGCACATAATTAGCAAGTTGAAATAAGTTTTGTTCGAGACGTCAGTTTAGACATTACACTTCCGGGCACTAGCAAAAAGCGTTTTGAAAATAGCATCAACTTTACCTCTGCTTAGCGGTATATTTTGAAGTCTAGTTAGCTGTTCAATAACAACAGCTAACGCACTGATGAGCCGAAGACGAAACGTATAAGTACATCAAAATAGTTATGTGAATTTATATGCACAATTGAACTTCTGTGTCTCAGTTGATTAACGGACGAACTTTTTGATCCAATGATTCTTGGTTCAAGTCGTCGCTGTCGCTATCAGTTTTTTTATTTTATTTCAACGAATTTCATGTCATGGATATTTTCAATCACATGTTCTAAGACGTAAAATCGCACGATTTTTCTGAAGCGTGCTGAATATTAAAAAAAAAGATCTCAATTTTACAGTTATTCCCGAATGCGTCGTTATTAATTTGAAAAAGCAAAGCCCTCTTCCAGCTGCGGATTAATGCGATAGCCCCAATATTTCACTGAAGATGGTTCAATTTCCGGGAATCACCGGTTTTGACGTACGGTTGCACGGATTTAATTACAAACTTTACCCTTTTGTAGGCCATTGTAGGCAACGAGCAGGATGTCGTGTCATCGGTTACCTCAATTCCGCAAACAAAATTTGACAGAATTAAGTTGAAAACTATGGCATTCGAGCCGTAAGTCGGTTTTCTTTACTCTGTTCCGCCGGCTAAAGGCTGCGGCCAAAAAACGAAACCCGAAAGTTCAATCGCAAGTTTTTTTTCCGGTAAAATTTAAATTTCCGGCTGCCAAGTGGTTCTCACCGATCGTCACAAACACAAACGGTGGCACTATCTGACGAAAACTTTCCGGCGATTCGGTGCAGTCTTTCGTTTATTTTCGAGTAGTAGGTGCGAAATTTCCTGAACCAAAGGAGAACATAGGATCCAATGTTATTTTTAACTAAATTCAGGGCATTAGTAAGGAAATAACGTTTCAGTAATTTCAAAAGGGCTCATCAGTAGTTATACGAACGCTTTGGAGAATTGTGTCACTAGTTTCACCTTAAAGAAGTAAACTTTGGATTGATTTTAGCTCCTCATTCGTGGGAGCATCGCTCGCTTGAACCGACGACGTTTCACCCGAAACATTTCGCGAGAGCTCAACATGACAAATGATCAGTGCGATTTACGAAGCAAGGTGTTTTCCCAGGCTGGAGCGCACGGAGGGGCGAGCGGGCGTCACTGCAACTGTCGCTGGTGCTGCCGCATTGGCACACCGTAAGTCAAGTCGGGATTTTAGTGGGCCGGAAAACAGAGGCAAAAATAACCGACAACCGGAAATTGTAGGTGTGCAGCGTGAAGCTTAAAACGGTTGCACCGGGTTTTTGTTTGTTTCTATTTTTTTTGCAACAGTATGAATGTACTGCGAAACCATTGTCGAATTGTTTCGTTTTTTCTCGGTTCACTCTTGTTGACTTTATTGTGCTTCGGGGCTATGGTCGGGGTTTATGAACTGCCGATGGCAAGAGCAGAAGTCACACTTAGTACTAGATTATAGTAGATACAACGTATATCACTCAACTTCTGGACTTTTTGTGGCAACTTTTTATTCAGTTGTAAGTCTTTTTAATACTGCCCTACTTTTATTAACTCTGATTTAGGACAATTCATCTAACAAAAATTCTCTATCTCATCAGTTTTTATGAAGACTACAACTAGATCAGTTTTTATTGAGCTACAGGCTATCTATTTCAAAAATTTATTCGTGCTAAAGGTCTTATCCATGAGTAATTTAGATAATTTAGGAAAAATGCTTGGATCTTTCAAAACAGGTTTAAAATCAATGGTTAAAAGTAGAAGAGTAATAAAAGTTCTCACAATAACAACTGTATTCGATACAATTCTTCAAAACACTTCAAATTGACGCTGTTTGGAAAAAAAGTAAAAAATATTACCCACTATGGACCATGTATGAAAAGTTGAGACTAGATAAGGAAATGAAGGGTGCATACGATAAAAATGGCACACACACATTTACTCACACAAATTAAACCGAATATCGCATTTTCTTGAACTTTCCAGGAAATGAAAAATTACCAATGAGTTATTTACAAAATAATATGTTTTCTTTAAATTCGTCTCCCATTCCGAATGCCCGCACCTTCCTTATCACTTCACCCTTAAAATTTTGTATAACTGATTTTCCCAGTGTTTTTGTTGTTTTCATCCGAACATTCAACTCCAGTTCTGTGGTTAAAGTTTTGGGATGTTTGCGAAGTAGCGTCTTCAAAACTGCCCAGAATGTTTCAAACTTGACTCCGTCTTGTCATGGTTCCACGGTTCGAGTGTAGTGGCAGGATGCAAGATCAGACCAAAACAGAGTTAATCCCTTGTGCTTTCTTTTGAAAGGCGAGAGACGCTACTTAGGCGCTCTTCTGTGTAAAACAAGGATTAAGCTTAGTCATTAAGAAAACATTAAACTTAGATTTGTCGACTAAAAATACTTGCCTAGGTGGTTCGTCATTCATCACGATGCACCTTCGATTTGATGAGCAACTTCGAGTCAAGTTTTCGGGAACGGGTTCTTGCATTGATGTTTTACTTTTCATTTCAGTGTAGGGCTATTTGCACCATGCAACCTCGCAAAGCAAAGCCAAGTCCTGGCATTACATTCCTTTTGTGGAATTTGGCCTTCCTGTTTCAACAGACTTCGCTGTGAATATTGAAATGGCTTCCAGTCAAGAAGTGCTTCAACAAAAACTTTCGTTTCGAAATTTAGAAAGAAAAAGGTTGAACAATTTGTCTAAAGACTGCCCCAGAAAGTATGAACACACTTTGATTTCGCTGCAAATTATTCACAAGTGTTAGATATTCAAATTTTATTCGATATACTGATAATATTAGACTACAACAACAGAATATTACTCTCAACATTTGCTACTTAGCCATTGTATACTAGCTGGCACACCTTCTTGCGAACGTTCCTCATTAAATTCCGTACAGACTTCTTGGCGACAAGTTTTGACACTTTTTTCCAATCTTTTTCGAACTGTTAAATAGTTTCGGTTGCCGATACATGTTTCCTGGAATGTGCCTTCGTTAATGCCCAAAATTCCTCAATTGGTCGAAGTCGTGGGCAATTTGGTGGAGTCATGTCTTTTGGGACGAAAGTGACATTTTTGGTAGTATACCATTTTACCGTTGATTTCGAGTAGAGGGAAGAAGCAAGATCTGGCCAGAAGACAACAGGATTCTTGTGTCTTCGAATCATGGGAAGAAGTCGTTTTTGTAAACATTCCTTGATGTAAATTTCGCTGTTCATTGAAGCAGTGGTGATGAAGGGTTTCGAAATCCTACCGCAGCTACAAATTGCTTGCCAAACCATTGCTTTCTTATCAAATTTTTCGACTTCACTCGATGTCTCGGACTAGTTTAACACATAATATTGTGGTCCCGGCAAGGATTTGTAATCGAGTTTCACGTAGGTTTCGTCGTCCATGATTATGCAGTTCAAATTTTCAGCAAGAATCGTATTGTACAGCTTTCGAACCCTCGGCCTGATCGATGCTTCTTGTTTCGGAGTACGTTTTGGTTGTTTCTGCTTCTTATAGGTTCGAAGATTCAAACGTTCTTTAGCACAAAGAATGATAAATTCGTTAGAAAATATTTGGCGAGATTTGGCTAGATGCCTCTGTAGTCGAATGACACTTCCATGGAACCGTGACAACAAGGTGGATTTTTAATCGAAAATGACCTCAACGACTAGATTATAGAATGAAATAGTCGCAGTAACAAACGAACAGAATTTTCAGAAGATGAAATAAGTTTGATAATAAGTTTTTACACTTTTCGCATTGGAAGGATATACAATCTCATTTTATGCTCGAGGGTAACCTTTAACCAGTTGATCTGTAATGAATAAGAAAAATCACAAAGCATGTCATTAGAAACCCCGAAATCATCAAATCAGTTCACGATATTGTGCTCATCCACTTACCGAAATCGATTAGTTCCAAATAAACCCGACTCAACTGGCACAATAATTCTAATAAGTAGCTATCATTCAAACCATTCAAGCTTCGGTACTTTCCATGTCCGCTGTAAAAATCCGATCAAACGGTTCGACTTTATCAACGGAACACCCTCCCGTATGGAAGTGAAAAAAAAATGAAAAACAAAATCACAAGCACAAACCCATCGAAATCAACCCCAAACACCAACAACACACCGCCGAAGAGGCAACCCAACAGTCTGACCGTACTGTGCGGCAGCACATTTTCCGGCCGTAAAATGTTGGGCACAGTTGCGGGCATAAAGATGTTGTAGTACCTTCACCCGGCCGCTCTACTCTGCTCTGCTTTTGCACCCTAGCAAACAGAAACAGAAAGTGTGGTGTTGCGACTTTTTTTCTGCCAGCCCGAAACAAAATCGTAACAAACTACTGCCGTATCTGTGTCTGTGTGTGTGTGTTTGTTTGTGTCCCATGGTGATCGGAACGAGATGTGTTTCACTCGGTGACGCGTTACACCCCTTCTATTCACTAGACTCTAAGTAAAAGACACAACTCCGTATCACGCCACCCTTCGATTTTCCGCTTGCCAGGGAATTCGGTTCGACCGGGCGGCAAATGGAAACATAAATTTTCACTCACCGATCGATGTCTAATACTGCTGTTGCTGCTGCCGTCGCTTCTGTTACACAGCTCGAGTCGTGACTTCGTGAATGTGTGAAATCAATTCAGCCAGCACCAGGCTTTCCCGGGATCGGCCTTGGCCGGGGGGTTTGAGCGGGGCTGTTGGTATCTGCGTCCTTTTTTTCTTCTTTTTTTTTATTTTGGCTAATTCGATATCAGATGAAACATATTGCAGCAATAGGTGTTCCCCCTCTCTCTTTCTCTCTCCTTCTCACCATCAACCGTCGGTCACCGTAGATTGTAAAGCACGGTTACCCCGGACGACAGCGACGGAAGGGGTTCTAATCCGAAGAAAATAGGATATGCTATTAAAGTTACACACTTACTGCTGCTGATTTGTAACATGATAGGGTGACAGTAGTTCGGGAAGAGGTAAGTAACAGTTTAAATCCCTCGAACCGTGAAACGATGCGATGATTTGAAGAGCAAGCGTTGAAGGCCATAACGGATTGGGCCGAAGAAGGGGTGACAAACTTGAATCATCTTGGTTTCTGTTTCTCTTGGCAAGTTTATGGAAGTATAATGGTGTGCTCATTAGTTTATTGGAAGATCAAATATTATTTCTTTGACAACAATTCTACGATCGGTGCATAATTATAATTTTTTATTGTTGCGATTTGATTTGAAATATTTTAAATTTTACGAATGAGCTGAAGGAAACATGAAGGAAACAAAACAACATTTTGCTTGATGTCTTGAGTCTTTTTTATGTGTTATACTGAGAAACGATCCTCCGATAGTTTATGTTCTAAGTATGGTCTTCTGAAAGGTACAACATTTCCCTACTGGTTCAAATAATATCTTAAACCGCAGTTGTTTTTGTTTTTCGAACACGTAAAAGCACTTCTTTATGCAAACGACATGAACTGTTCTATATGGACTTAAGAAATCGAATCGATGCAGAAATATTCCAGAACAAAATTTATTTGTTTTACTTATGATTCAACAAAAATTTTACTTGAGCTTAATGTAAAAAATATGCAATTCAATATCGTGCAGCAGCAAAATTGAATCAAAATTTATAAATATGTAGCACAAGGGCTCAAAAGTCCAGGGCCTAACACATAGATGGCGCTGGCTTTATTGGAGTCACTTTTTTCAGTTAATACCTTTAAAATACAGCTGTTCAAATTTCATGATACTCTATACATTAGTTTGTGAGTTATTGTGCTAAGAGTGACGCGTTTTAATTTTACACGGCTTCTTGATGAGAAAAATACCGCTCAAGCGAAGCAATGACTTGAAAAGTGTTATGGAAACTCCGTTCCATCAGAAACAACAAAAAAAACGTTGGTTTACTGATTTCAAACTTGGTCGTAGAGACACCAATGATGCAGAACGCAGTGGACGTCCAAATGAGGCGGTAACACCAGAAAACATACAAAAATTCACAAAATAGTTTTGAATGATCGAAAAAGGAAGTGTCGTGAGTTAGCTGTCATCGTAAATATATCAAAAGAACGTGTTGACTTTATATTGCATGCGCATTTGACTACGAGAAACCTCTGTTCAAAGTGAATGCCGTTTTTGCTGACTGTTGACCAAACACGAGAACGTGTTGATGATTTCGAGCAGTGTTTGGCCATGTTTAAGCGTAACAAACCGGAATTTTTGCGTCGATATGTCACAATGGATGAAACATGGCTTCATCACTTCACTCCGGAATCAAACGATCGTCATCTGAGTGGTCTAAAGCGCCCGAAAGCATATCAATTAGCTGGAATGGTTATGGACTCGGTATTTCGGGATGCGCTTGGTGTTATATTTATCGACTATTTTGAGAAAGGCAATACCATTAACAGTGAATATTATATAACGTTGCGTAGCGAGCAATTGAAGGCTGAAATTGCAAAGAAAATGCTGCCATTTCGCAATGGTTCAGAATTGTCAATTTTTATGTTGTTTACACTCTTCTCTAACCACTTGTGCAGTTGTTTATTCGTTTTCATTAGTATGTTTTGAAATACGTGGATTTTCAGCAGAACAACGTACAAATGGTGCACAGAACGCGGACTTTCACTGAGAAAGGTAGCAAAAATGGAAGGAGTAAGTGAAAAAGCCGTGCGAAATGCAATCAGGAAGTTCGGTGAAGATAAACCAAAAAACAGGTCGAAAAAAAGGTCCGGCTAACCCTCAGTTGGATAAACGTATACTGAAGGCGTTCGAGCAAAAGAAGGAGGTCTCAGTTCGGGATGTGGCCAAAAAAGTGGGCACTTCGAAGTCAAACGTTCTTTGTGCTGAAGAACGTTTGAATCTTCGAACCTATAAGAAGCAGAAACAACCAAAACGTAGTCCGAAACAAGAAGCATCGATCAGGCCGAGGGTTCGAAAGCTGTACAATACGATTCTTGCTGGAAATTTGAACTGCATAATCATGGACGACGAAACCTACGTGAAACTCGGTTACAAATCCTTGCCGGGACCACAATATTATACGGTGCGAGAAGGGCGAGTGTTAAACCAGTCCGAGACATCGATTGAAGTCGAAAAAATTGGTAAGAAAGATATGGTCTGGCAAGCAATTTGTAGCTGCGGTAAGATTCCGAAACCCTTCATCACCACTGCTTCAATGAACAGCGAAATATACATCAAAGAATGTTCACAAAAACGACTTCTACCCATGATTCGAAGCCACAAGGATCCTGTTGTCTTCTGGCCAGATCTTGCTTCTTGCCACCAGTCGAAATCAACGGTAGAATGGTATACTACCAAAAATGTCGTCCCAAAAGACATGAAAATCCACCAAAATTCCCACAACTTAGACCAATTGAGGAATTTTGGGCATTAACGAAGGCACATTCCAGGAAACATGTCTCGGCAACCGAAACTATTCAACAGTTCGAAAAAGATTGGAAAAAAGTGTCAAAACTTGTCACCAAGAAGTCTGTACGGAATTTAATGAGGAACGTTCGCAAGAAGGTGCGCCAGCTAGTCTACAATGGCTAAGTAGCAAATGTTGAGAATAATATTCTGTTGTTGTAGTCTAATATTATCAGTATATCGAATAAAATTCGAATATCTAACATTTGTGAATTATTTACAGTGAAATCAAAGTGCGTCCATACTTTCTGGGACAGTCTTTACCATGATGAAACTATAAAGCATTCTCAGTAACCGTCTTCCGAAAGCAATGAGCTTATAATGGGATAATTTTTTAAACAAAGTCCCCCTCCTTATGACGAATCTGAAAATCGATGGATGGTTTGTTTGTTATTTTTTTATTTAACAAAACTCGAATCTCAAAAGGATTTTTCTTTCGAACGAACGAAATAATATAACATTTGATAATATTCATCCAATTACTTGCGCGCCACTTTCAAAAAATATTCAAGCTGACTATAAATCGGAAAGGTGCAACCAGAACCGGATCTTTTCAATAACTTGAGGTCGTTGGTCAAAGACAATCGTAGACATTCCAGCGAGAAGTTCAGCTAGTTAAAAAATAGACAAAAAATCAAAGGTCGCAGGTCGCCTTGTGAGATACCAGAAAGAGCTGGAACGCTGGAATCAAAACACAGCCTAGCTTTCGTGGTTTCATGTTGAAACTCACTTTCCTTTCCTAAATATATTTGCATGCGACAGATAAACATCGTTTTGTTTACAAATACGATACCTGAAAAGAATATTTTGTAAATTAAATGGAGCATAATGGAATATCAACCCATGGTTTAAAAAAGCGAGTGGGTAATGTCAGAGACATAACTGGATGTCGTGAATACGAAAACAACTGACATGTTCGTTAACACTTCCGAATATCAATTAATTGATTAATTGTATGAATTATGCAAGCATTTCCGTTTTTCACATTTTTCGCAAAAAAACAAAGAAGCTTCACTTGATCTCGATTACTGTAAACTTCACACAGCGAAAAGTGCACAAATCTAATCAAACTGTTCTAGATTTGCACTAAACTGAGGATATTTACCTTCGATTTGCGAAGAAGAAATCCTAATAGTTCTTTAGAAAACTTTTAGAGCCATTAGAACGGTTGATTTTGTGTGATGCTCTTCACCGTTGTCCCCTTTTCGTTGTTTTTTCACCAATGCAAACGACTGGCAGCTGTGACGTAATCGCTCTTGTCGGAAGCGAAACTAGCTTTGCAAACGACACACAATACATCTGCTCGCAGTGACGATAGAATCCAAACTAATCCAATTTTTGTTGAGAGGTTCCGTTTGTAGCTTTTTCACTAATGGCAGTCCTAACGACTGTAAAAATAGCAGCATATAGAATTTTATTGGCGATTATTTCATATCGGGTTTGCATTTCATTGAAAGAAACTATCAGGATGCTGTACGGGATTGATTCCTGCCTTTCAGAAGGACCAAATTGTGGAACTCACTATGATATTATGCACTGTTCGGAACATTTTTCTCGAACGATTTGTTGTACAGCAGCAGATATTTTATTCTCTTCCTCAGAACGCGTTCTGATTGGCTGGTCACATGGGTCAAATGAGACAGGTTTTTCAATAGTGTACTATTGAAATACTTCAATGCTTTTTCTATACACGCTTAAGTTGAAAAATTTTGATTCTATTGGTAGTTAGATCATAAAAATCCTTTCACAGATCACTGATCTATGAGCTTTAAAAATACGAGAAAGTCAAACGCGCCTTATGAATTATCCGCTTTGATACTCGTTTATACCAAACATTTCATAATAGTTTAATTTTGAATTATTTGAAATTATGTTACACAACTGAAAATTTAATCATAAAATTGTGATCATATTTCCGATGGCATGTAGCAAAAATTATGTTGATTCGTTAGATACAACAAGAGATATTCACGATCAAAAACTTATCACTCTCTCAGAGGGTGAATTTTGAAAAGGCGCCCCATAGTAAAGTAAGTCGTATTCACGACAAAACATTCAATGAGAGCATTCGAAACTCGACCTTTTTCACGAAAGTAACCTACCGAATACTTTTTGGTTGTGTTCTCGAAATTGACTTGCACTGTAACTTACGAAACGAGGAAAATTTTCCCAACGTTTACCGAAACCGCTCAAGCTTAAACCGTTTAAGTAATTCTACACAACTGCTGGATCAGGTGGGGTGAACTATGGACAACACGAGCACAATTACGTAGGTAAAGCGTAGTCTCCAACGAGTGCTGCGGACTTCGACACTCGAAAACTGTGTTCCCGTGAAAACTGTTTACGCTTGCCGCTTGCTTGTTTGTTGGATTGCGAAGCGTCGTGCCACTTCCGCCCACAGAAGAAAGAAGCGTGACGCGGTTGACGTTTTCGGTATGCTTGCTGCACCCACACCCAAACACACGGGTCGAACGCCGAACCGGAGGGAAAGCACAGAAAAATTTTAATCGTCATTCGATTGAACAAACTGTTGTTTTCGTTTTCGCAATGACTGTTGTGGTACAATGCAATGGCAGAAGAATTTGCAGGGGGAGGACGACGACACCGAGTTCAGCAGACCGAAGATTCGATGGAAAGAGCGAAAACAATAAAACACCAAAACAATTGGGTTGAGTTGTGTCAAACTAGAACAATGCAGGTAGAGGTTGGCATTTTTCCGCATAATTAACACCGCAAAAGTTGAACGGAAAGCTATGTATTTGCGAAAATAAAGGAATCGGTTGGGGGGGAAATTTAGAACTGTTTCTTTTGAGCACTAGCCGCTTCCTCTGTTCAAACTATTAAGGACTCGTTCAAATGAAAATCTCATATCCTATCCCGACCTAGTTTACTAACAAATATCTCCGTAATTACATAACAAATTACAGCAAGCAGAAAATTACACACCTCATCGCTACCACGAGAAAAGGATCAGAAACAAACAAATCGCCACTAATATCCAATTATCATCTCCGGGTGGCTACCAACCGTGGCCGTTTTGTTCTTCCTCGGCTTTCCACTTACGCTACAATGATTCCCGAACAAAAAGAGGCGTTTTATTCGGCAGCAACTTTGAAACCAGTGTGTGTGTGTGTGTGAGCAAAGGGCTAATTAGAAGTTTACCGAATAGGAGCGAGAAGTAAAAAAAAACAAATGCCAGAGATGCTTAAAAAAATCGCTCCTAATTATGATTATACCCTCCGGAGATTTTTGTCCGGTCCAAGGGGAGATGCAACGGAGGATACGGCTCGGTTCGGTATGGGATGCTCGTGAGAAGTGCGGCAAACCTCCTCCGGTCCGGAGGGAAAATAACTCTTAATCCAATTTATGGGATCATAATTTTACCTGGCCAAGTGTTGTCAGCAGCAGCAGCAGCTAATGAAGATCTGCTTCTGGGCTGGAGGTTGGATTGTGTAAATATTAAGGATAATTGAATTGTGAAGTGTGAGAAATGAGTCAGGACAGGAGGAAGCCGAAACCCTGTTTCGACTATTGCTGCGTGTAAGGAATTTTTGTGTGAGAGCTTGGCAGGATTTTGATTTAGTTTCGAATAATCGCAAGTTTGGGACAAGCTTGATCTTAAATACTTTTTCAAGATATTTCGTGTTTCTAGATATCTACACTAATTCCAGAATTTACGGAAGATGACTCCACCTGTAGTTTTTTTTTAAATTAAATCTTGACAAGTTTCGGTAATCGTCACTGGTTGAAACTTCGCTTCCATAATTTAATTGTAATCGTAATCGAAAACAGCTAATGAATTCCGCACGAAATAAATGTTTAAAAATACTAACCAGACCGTCGTTACGATGCACAGAAATTAAATAAGGGGTGTATCGAAAAGTAGTTAGAAACATTGATTATTGAATAAAAAAGCGAAAAAAACATATTTTGACATCAGTTTTTGATATTGAATATGCTAGTTTCTGAAGAAAATGCTAGTTTCTGTGAAACACTCGCACTTTGGACTTGACATTCTTCTTTAAATTCTGCACAGTTGCTTTTGTGACTTTCCTGGTGGCAGCTGTCCAGTTTTTTTTTAACTCCTGCATGTTTTGGGACATTGTACCTTCCTTCCGAAAGTGCCGCTTGACAATTGCCCAATACCTTTCAATTGGCCGAAGATCCGGGCAGTTCGGTGGGTTGATGTCCTTTTCCACGAGTTGTACATTATTTTTTGACAACCACTGTAGAACGGAGTTGGCTTAGTGGGCTGAAGCCAAATCCGGCCAGAAGAGAGAAGGAGCCTTATGCTTTCTGTACAGTGGCAGCATTCTCTTCTTCAAACATTTTTCCTCGTACACCTTGGCGTTAATTGTGCCCTTCATGAAGAAAATCGACGACCGCAAACCACAGGTACAAATTGCTTGCCAGACCAACACCTTCTGCCCAAACTTTTCCGTCGCCACCGTGGTGTCAGCGTCGTCCAGGTCCTGGTACACCGATTTCGTATAATATTGCGGTACGGGCAGCGCTCGAGAGTCTTCCTTGGCGTAGGTTTCGTCGTCGATCAGAATGCATCCGTCTTTATTCTGTAGAATCCGGTTATACAGTTTTCGCGCTCTTGTTTTGGCCTGAACTTGCTGTACCAGGGACTTTTTCGGCACCTTCTGTTTTTTGTAGTTTTCAGGGAGTTCCGAACTTTGATCCGTTGAATCATCCCGATGCTGGTGTTGAACTGCTTGGCCAAATCCCGCGTCTACGCCGATGGGTTTTTCCTGATGTACTAAATCACTTTCAAGTCCCGGCCGGGCTGGCTGGGACCAGTTTTCCTACCGGATCGGGGCAAATCCTTCATGGAAACCGAACTTCTCGATAATATTTTTGACACTGGTGTGGTGCACTTTCACCTTTCGTGACACCACTTTCTGAGCACCAAGTGTGCAGAATTTTCTTTCGCGTTTCCGGATCAATTCGACTCATCATTGAAACGATAAACCGTACCGAAACCAATCGATTGTGCAGCTGTTATTGATATGTTAAAAAAACATGTCACCGCAAAACACGCTGCAAAAAATTAAGCCATTTCAGAGTAATAACTGTTTGACTAACTACTTATCGATACACTCCTTATTACCGTAAGTAAATAAAGTCTACAAACATATTCTGTTTTTAAGGTCAATTGTGACAGATATTGTTGACAGGTGTTTTAATTTTGTCATCGAACTTCGTAAAACTCAAAAAATTAACATCCGATCTCAAAACCATTCAATAGTATTCAGAATGAAGGGGAGACCTTTCATTTGCAACTAGTTTTTGATCCAAATCGGTCCAGTCAAATCTGAGACTCCCGACCTCTTTGTTGACAACACACACGGACATTTGCTCAGTTCGTCGAGATGAATCGATTGGTATCTGACACTCGATCCTCCGGATCTCGGGAAAATTTTCAAAAGCTTGAGTCATTTCTATACCTATTTTTTATATTCATAAAAAAAAGTAACAAAAGGTAAAAACTCGATTTTGGAATTTTCAAACTTTACCCGCCGGGCGGTACCCCTTACCCATATCCGATTTAGCTCAAATTTTGCATAGAAACCTTTTTTGAGGTGCTTAAACTTTTGAGCACTACCACTTTACGAAATTAGAAATGATCCCAACATATTGGCACCCTGGTATACAGTTTTCCATATGTATGGAAATTAACATCATCATGTTCTGAAACCCTCTCCAGAAATTTTGTTTGAGTACGCGCCTGGTTGTGAATAACTTTTAGATGGGTTTGATATTTTATTTCAATTTCCTCCAAAACTACAACTCTTCAGTACCAGAAAGTCAAAAAGCTATAACTGAAATTCGTTTCGATCCACCAAATCGATCGTGAAAAACCCACAAAACGAACAAACATCACACCTTTTTCAAAGTCAACGATTGCGCAAGGGGCCGCTAGAAGTCCTTTCATGTTCGATTCCAATCGCTTTCTCCTTGATTGATTTCGAGAAGCGCGGGGATGTTGATGTTCGGAATTATGAATGAAAGCCCAGCCCAGCTGATCCTGTTGGACTGCTCTTTTATTTTATTTTTTCAAAGCATCCTTCTCCGGTCCAATCTCTGTAAACCTACCCGAATATCTCCGCAGCCTCCGGGTTTGCTGTTGTTGTTGCTATTGGCTGTTGACTGGTGTGATTTATTAATTTTTCCCTTATTGTTATTGTGCACGGCCTGTGCGCACGGACGGATGCGACATCCCGGGAACCAACAACAGCTTTCGACGCGTTATTATTATTATTTTTTTTTTGGAAATAAAAAGGGACCCGTCGCTGCCCGATGCCGGTGCGGTGATATCTTATTTGACAGTTGTGTTTTTGGGTGCCCTCGTTCGCTCGCACACATTATATCTATTATGTGTCACAAACGGTGGCCGGGCAAAACAGACCAAGACCCAGCGGCTGGCAGCAACAGCAGAGGGCCGGGGTGTCCTCGGGACCAGAAAGACCTTTTGTTCGCGCCCTTGCCCGGGCTTCGGGATTAATGGATGCAGTTTTACGATTATTTATTCTATTTCCCAACTGGCGCGGATTTGTTATGGGTTTACCGAGCCTCTTATGGGTTCGGGAGAATGAATGGCCGCGAAAAGGAAACGAAAGGGAGGAAGGAAGGGTATCCGGAGGGATAAATGATGTGGAATTATTGGCGTGATCGGGATGACATTCAACAGTCGTTAACAAATAAAAATTTACATGCCGGATCCATTTCGACGCTAATGAAAAATGGCAACCAACAAAACTAACGGATGTTTTGGGGTAGTCAGGAAACATCGCATCGCATCCCAAGCAATTCTATCGAAAATCATGAAGTAATACCCTAATCGAATATCACAAGTCACAATCACCGGATAGTTTATTAGTTTGTTTACCTTACGAAAGGTGCCTTCCTTGACACAAAATCTATTGGAACTGCTAGTCCTTTGTTATCGCGGCGATAAACGAGCAGCCATGGGCAAGGCATTTATCATTTGGTTAGGTAGAGATAAAGATGAAGAAAAAAAAACATTCTAGAGATTCCGACCGAAAAAAAAACTTTGATTCCTTCCAGGTGAACAGCGGGGTGACAATATTCATGCTATCTTTTTTTTTTGTTGTTTATATTTTTATTTACACTTTGCCTCTGTTTGTTTACGAGGGTTGCGGCATATTTTCCGCTACAAAACGATTCTGGAAAGAAGAAAGAGAAAAAAATGCAACCAACTGAAGCTCTATTGAGTTTAGATGGATAACATCATCGGGCCTTGTAATTGAGTTATTTCAGGAAACTTGCATTGATCTACTGGATGAGATAAATTGATATTCGACTACGAAAAAGGACTCTTTTCCGTTTTTTTCTTCTGCCAGCGGAACCAGCGAGCGCGTATGATTAAAGAAAGCTTGCAACGGTGCTAACGAATTTTCCAGCTTGAGAATTCCGTCAACCTCGAACCGAACCGAAACAGCACAATGAGTTTTGATTACGGCAATGCCTTTGATTTTTTCTGTCGCGTTCTCTTCGCATTTTCACGGAAATGGTTTTCCGTGCTCCCGAAAGGCTTCGCACGCGCCATCAGCCCCCTCCCCGCCTATTGTTTGCAGCAAATCCATTGGCGTGAAGCCCAAAAGACACAAAAGATCAAAAGTGGAAATAAAACCCAAACCGTACCTCCCCCCCCCTTCGATGGCATAAGACTTTCCGATCCTCCATAAAGATAGCGACCGATAAAATGCCACGAATAAGACCCTGGGAAAATACCACGAATCCCACCACCGTTTACTGGCTGGAATCGACTTTCCTCTGTTCGGTTCTTTTCTTTTCTTTTTTTATTGAGATCCTTCGTTATCTCCGGGAAATTTATTTACGCCTTCCTTTGCCTTGCACCTTGTCAGCCTCCCGGCGAAAGATGAAGAGCGTATGCTGATCTTCGTTATCTGTTCGGAATGGTATTATTTTCAATTTCATCTTGCGCCAGTTCCTCCATATGGGAGCATCCGCCAACGCGCGCACGGGTTGGAAGTTGATCAATTTTCCGGCTTCCAGTACATCGACTGAAGACTGTGGGATATAAATACACATGAAGATTTTTTTTTTCGGTCGTCCCATTTTTCCGTGCAAAGTATCAATTTTATTATGCCATTGAATTCGCTACGCCCCGGACCCCCGGGTGACAGATAGACAGACGACACTCTGAGACTTCCCTCGGTTGTGCGGATTTCGGTGGAACGGCAGCATTACCCATTGTAGGCAAATTTCATGCTCAATATAATGCGTATTTGGTTAACTCAATTTACCCATTCTGAGATCGATTTTGAAAGTTCGATTTTGCTGTGAAAGGGGTTCCTACATTTTTTCTGCTCCCTCCGAAGGAATCATCAGGCGTTGGATTTTTCTTTATGCTTCTTCACAAAACGTAACTAGCTTCTGGTAAGCCGTGGAAGTCGTGGAACGGCACACTTCGGAAGGCGGAACGCCCAATTTCATGTGCAATCAGGCCTAAAACAAACAGACATCTTGACTTCCCGGAACGCCAGAATTAATGAGTCCGTTTGGTCAGTAGGACTGCCTTGGCTAGTAGTAGTAGTAGTAGTAGTAAACCCTTTTCAATTGACACATGGTCATAAAATTTTCTTACGGCAGATGCTTCTCAGTATGCCGATCGGGTTTGAATTCCGGGAACACATGTTAATCATTAGTGAAAAGATAAATAAAACGCCTTCGTTTATGGATTTATGGCTGCGCTTGGCAAGTTGCACAATCGGCACACATCATTAGAATTGGTTGCAATATAATTGATGAAGATATTTGTTGTTAAAACCTCGAAAATTATAGGAAACTATTCTTCGAAATTAGGACTTTGGATATTCGAAAAATATTATTAGTAAACCAAACAGCTTTAACCGTAACTTTCGTTGTTTCATTTGGCCTTTTGTTTTATGTTTTTTTGTCACGATTCATTTAGCATTCGTACGCAGTCATGACACTCCCTAACTATTCTGGCTTGATTTGGCATCTTGCCACTATGCCCCTATGATGCTTTGGAATTGCATAAAGCGAATAGAGTACATGTTGTACCGAAAGATGCGAACTCACCCAACTGGTCGGAGTTGCGACTATCGAGTGGTATTTGGCTCTAGTGAAGATAGGGCTCTCTCAATATAAACAACAACCTATAACTATTGGAAAATTGGAAAATCTTGGACAAAAGCAGCTAATTCGGTTGCAGAAAAGTCTGCACACACCCCTGTGGCTAGAGTAAACTGTAATAATTTTAATCAGAATTTATGTGCGTGGGAAGTTTTCCAATAATACAAAGCAAAGCCGTGGTATTACATTCCTGTAATGGAATTTGACCTTCTGTTTCAACAGACTTCGCAGCCGATTCGAGTTTACAGAACCATTGCATGGCTAGTGCTACGATTCTACTGACACTACGAATCCGTCCAAGTCGGCATACGACTACTGGTTTGTTAGACCAGTGCCTTATGCATTGAACCGCCAACCCGGGACGGAATCCAACAATACGGTTCCGTTTTTTCCAAAACTTAATAAAAGAACAATACAAAAATTGATTATTCAAAACTGCTTGGTCTTTTATGAATTACGTTCTAACCACAACGCTAATTCATAATCATGAGCTAAACTCATCAATAGCTTAGTTTGCAAGTTTGAATCAATTCCCAATGTGGAGCAAATGATGCCTTTCTCAAATTACTTATATTTTTCAAAACATCACTAAGAGATTCAGTCAAGATTTTTTTTTCAAACTTGAATAAAATCAAAAACTTTCTTTGGTATAAACTACCATCACCTTTTCAATTTGTAAATTTATGTCAAGTTACTATAGATAAAAATGTGGCAACCCTGCACGCCATACAAATTGAACCAAGCACGCTGTGTGCTAGGCGGTGGTGTTTTTCTTAGCGATTTTGCATAATTTTGTATGACAGTTTGAAAGTTTCGAAACTCATTGCCCTATAATTTCGGAACCGGAAGTCGGATCTGGATGAAATGGCACAGTATCTTTTAAGTCACCTCTAATCATAATTAGTGAAAATCTGTTTTACCGTTGCTGAGAAATCGAAGTGAGTTCCTTTTTTTGGAGCTTTTATTTGTTATTACCAGTGAAACTTTTTCACCAATCGCACTTAATACCGGAACCAAAAGTCTGATCTGGACTAACTTTTCCGGGACTTTTCAAAGAATTCCAGTATCTTTTATTTGCATCTTAGTTTGTACAAATCGGTGAAGAAATTTCCGAAAAAAATGCTATGTAAAGACTGTACCAGAAAGTATGGACGCACAATAATAATTCACAAGTGTTAGATATTCAAATTTAATTCGAAATACTGATAATATTAGACTACAACAACAGAATATTAAGAATGCTACTTAGCCATTGCAGACTAGCTTCTTGAGAACGTTCCTCATTAAATTCCGTACAGACTTCTTGGCGACAAGTTTTGACACTTTTTTCCAATCTTTTTCGGACTGTTGAATGGTTTCGGCTGCCGAGACATGTTTTCTAAAATGTGCCTTCGTTGCCAAAATTCCTCAATTGGTAAAAGTTGTGGGCAATTTGGTGGATTCATGTCTTTTGGGACGAAAGTGACATTTTTGGTAGTATACCATTCTAGTGGCAAGAAGCAAGATCTGTCCAGAAGACAACAGGATCCTTGTGGCCCCGGCAAGGATTTGTAATCGAGTTTCACGTAGGTTTCATCGTCCATGATTATGCAGTTCAAATTTCCAGCAAGAATCGTATTGTACAGCTTTCGAACCCTCGGCCTGATCAACATTTGAACATTTGACTTCGAAGTGCCCACTTTTTTGGCCACATGCCGAACTGAAACCTCCTTCTTTTGCTCGAACGTCTTCAGTATACGTTTATCCAACTGAGGGTTATCAGGACCTTTTTTTCGACCCGTTTTCGGTTTATACTCAAAGGTGTTATCCTCACCGAACTTTCTGATTGCATTTCGCACGGCTTTTTCACTTACTCCTTCCATTATCTTTCTCAGTGACAGTCTGCGTTCTGTGCACCATTTGTACACAATTTTTCGATGTTGTTCTGCTGAAAGTCTACGCATTTCGAAACAAACTAATGAAAACGAATAAACAACTGCACAAGTGGTCAGAGAAGAGTATAAACAACAGGACGCAGCCATAAAAATTGACAGATTCTGAACCATTGCGAAATGGCAGCGGTTTTTGGTTGCGTCCATACTTTCTGGGACAGTCTTTAGTTTGTAAAAATTGGTTAAGAAATTTCCGTAAAATTTAGTGTGCATTTTCCCATGAATTTGCGCATATTGCCTTGTAATTCCGGAAATTTAATATCGGATGCACATGCACACACATACACACACACTCAGACCTAGATGAGAAAGAAAGAATGAAAATTGAAAAAAAATAATAGGTTGTTTATGTTTTAACCAATTTCATATTCGGATTTGGCAGCACAAAATGTCATTCTGCATAATGCATTTTTCCAAATGTGATCTAGATAGAGTTTTTGCTCATATCTTTTTGGCAACCCTGTTTTTGACAGATCAGATCAGAAAATCGAGTCTTGTGTCATTGACAAACTTGTTCAGTTTGGTCTATAATTTAATCATGAATCAACTTACAGAGTGTAACATTTGGTGAACGGGCGCAGGCAAAGTTGGAGGAATATCCACTTTTTTATCGAAAAATTGTGTTCAGCGACGAAGCTCATTTCTGGTTGAATGGAAACCCGTCAACAAGCTAAATTGTCGCATCTGGAGTGAAGACTAGCCAGAAGCACAAGAGCTACAAATGCATTCCCAAAAAAGACACTGTTTGGTGTGGATTACTTTTTCAAAGGCGACCATGGGGGGAACGTTACTGTGAATGACGAGCGCTATCGTGTGATGATTGACGATTTTTTTTTTGCTTAAAGTAGAAGTAGTGGACATACCTGACATGTGGTTTCAACAATACGGTGCCACATCCCACACGGCACGCGAAACAATAACCAAATTGAGAGCCGCCTTCGGTGAACAGTTTATCGCACGTTTTTGACCGCCTTGATCGTAAGATTTAACGCCTTTGGACTGTTTCTTCTTGGTCCATATTAGGGCTCATATCTCGAAGGATAAACCAACAACGATTGACTCACTGGAAGTCAATTTTGAAGCATTTATTCGTGAAATACCGACCGATATGTTGCAGAGAGTGTGCTAAACTTGGACCGTTCGCATGGATAATCTAAAAAGGAGCCCGCAGCCATCTTCAAACATTAAATTATATTGATCGTGCTATAGATTCCAATAAAGATTTCATCATTTTTATTCTTTTTTTTTTTTGAAAATCAAATCTTATACCTCTTAAAAAATCACATTCAGTTTTGCGCTCGACCTTGAGCTTGAGCGACCACCCCTGGTTGCTACTCCGTTACTGATCGAGATTAGCAGAAATTGTACAGGGAGTTTTTAGATGATCCGACCTGGGACTGGTGAATCATCCTCCAATGTACATCTTCTGGTAATACCAGAATTCATTGATCAGTACCGGCGCCGGCCAGGCCCGAAACGTAGATCGTCTAAGGAATGGAAAGGGATGTTAGTCCAACACTTGTTGTTACTAGAGGTCGTATATACTACAGCGCACTCCACGAGTGTCACGGGAGAAGGATTTTTGTTAGTAAAAATTTCAGTATTGGTTTCGCGCGCGACTCAGTATGTTCCGGTTTCAAGATGCTCGGATGCACCACTAAACTCACTGACTTCCCGAGTGAACGTTTGAACATTATCCTATATTAAAGTCCCGGGAAGTCTTGATTCACAGCTCTTAGTCGAGGAAATTGAAGAGAAATTAGCAATACTATCTCGTAAAGAATAAAAATTTCCCTATTTGTTTCATGAATGAAGTTACGTGATACAAAATAAACGAGTGAATATGATTTCGACAAAATAGTTGATTAATTGCATTGACATATTCTAAACAGTTGTTATAAAATCATTTTAAATCACCAAATAAAGGTAAACAGAGTTCACGCGCATCTTGATTCTGCATTATTTCCGCTTCATTATTTAAATTGTTGATCTGGGCAGCCAGCTACCGAGAAAATATTCATTTATTGTTTGAAATAAAAATATCAAGTGTTTTTTTACTATGTATTCAATTTACCGATATATGTTATCTCTATTATTAACTTTGTAATATCAACTGATTTGCGCAATAGTTGATTATTATCATTAAATTTATAATCCTGAAAGACAATCAATAACATGGAAGACGAAAATATTCCAAATAAAACTTTTCTCCGAAGCTAGACGGAAATTGATAGGTTGAATGAAGAGATAATTTAGTAAAATAGAGTAATCAGAAGTGAACCATTGAAAATATCTGATAACTGAAAGGAAAAAGAAACTCCTGCAATTGTCGCCTTTTACGACATGGAAGCAGGAACCCAGTGGATCTATTCTTGGTTCATTTTTTTCCGCCGGATTCCACACGGCATCAAGGCTGGTACTGTCCGCAGAGAGCTAATAAGTACTAGCAATCTCCTAGTGGACCTCAGCAACTATCTTAAAAAATCACCTTTAGTTATTGTGGAAAAATGAAAAATTAAAATAAAATGTTGTACAAGTGATATTTACAAATTTTGTCAAATTTTTGAATAAAAGTTTTGAAAACAAAATTTTTATAGTATCCTACACTGGAAAAAAAAATCGATTTCAAATATTTAGAATAAAATTTCAAAAACCATTATTTTGAATTTCAATGAAATTTTGTCCCAAAGTTGATAATTACGTTCCTTATCAACCGTCCATATATTGCAAGAAAGGCAGTTTTAAGAGATAAAAGTTTCTGAATCTCATATACCTTTCTAGTGTTTAGTTGGCACCGTTTTAGCAGGTGAGTAAAAAATAATTAAATTTCGACTGAAACTAGATCAGAGTGTAACGTTTACCTTGGCAGTATTTTAGCACAACCCATCCCGGGTTGTGCACGCAAAAAGTCATGTGCGTCGCCGTGTAAAATTCGGCTGCACCCAACCGATGACCTCTAATTTCACAAACGATGCAATCAAACCAATTAATTTAATTTGTTCAAAGATTGAAAACTCCGTTTCTAATGAATTTCTGACGCATTTGAATGGATTTGACAGGCTCCGAGTGCAATTTGCTCTGGGCAAATGCTACCGTATGAGTTTATATGTACATTTTAGATGTCAAGCAGATACGTGCTTCTGTGGACCAGTCGATTAACGGACGTACTTTGCGATCTAATGATTCTCGGTTCAAGTCGCGGTTGCCACTGATTTTTTTTTAGATTTTCATTTCTGTGTGATTTTAAGTCGTGTAATTTTTGTATCACACAGTTTTTCATGTACTTGTATGTAAATTCCCGCGAACATACTTCTTATAAGATGTAAAATTACGGGATTTTTTCGATTTGTGTCCGAATTATTTAAGCAGAGCCAAACGCCTCAATAGTGTCATTTTGACGTCACGGATTATGGGTATAAATGAATAATACTGACAATAGTCCTATTGAGATTTGACTGGTCTGTTAGTTACAGGGTGCAACAGAACATTTACCAGTTCAGGTAATTTTTGGGGCCTTTCAAACAATCAAATGACGTCCTCAAGACGAAACTTCCAAACGGCTTTGTAGTGTAGTGTTTCGATATTAACTACCACGTGTGCGTTATGACAGACTATCGTGGTCTTGACACTAACGGCAGGGGCTTGAAATCCAAATCGAATAGTCCAACGAGTTAAGTTTTTGACTACTAGGGAGTTACAGGAGTTGGACTGACCTTCGCCCAGGGAAGCATATGGAACACTGATATACACTTCAGACAATGAAATCAGGCGAAATTTTCGAACTGTTCAAGGTATGCCATGTTTTATCGGATTGCTTCGATGGAAAGGTTTGTTGCCGTCCGTCTCCGGGTTGGCACAATTGGAAGAGCAGTTCAACGGATTGACGAAATCACCTGTTCTTTGTACATTTTTCGAATAATGTTAATTGATCCAGTCGATTTTAAACCCACTGTACCTCGATTCCAGAACAAACCTCATTTGTAACCGTTGGTATGCATGCGGAAAGGAAATTCAGTTGCGTTTCGCTCTCTCTCTCTCGTATGGAAAGGAAATCCGGTTTGACGATCCAAAGTCTGACCGGACATGAACACCAATTTTCAACCGACATCGCACCGTATATCCTTTCTGTGATATGTTCGCTTCACTTGGCCGATTCTTCGATCGAATTGAGTGAGCAGGCCTCACCAACTGTGCATCTCAAACCGAGGAACTCCGGTCAATTACAGGAACCCGTTTCGTTTTCCCCTCTCACGTCCTGTCCGTCAGCGTGAATAAGTTATTACTCAATTTCTTCCTTCGACCCTCGTGCGCGCGCGCATCCGTTTGAGTTCGAAGTCTTCGAATGTTTCCCCAAATTAGGTGAGGCTAAGCATCGTTAATGAGCGGTGAAACAACGCGGCCTAAACGTGGAGGTTTCATCGATTAGCCAGCCAACCCTTTTATTTTTTTTTCTCGGTTGCGACTTCTACGACGGACGGCGGAACGGTGAGCATCTGTTAGCCGAGTGCAATCAGTCATGATGAACAGTTGAAGTTTATTCCTTTTTCTCCCATTCCATGACTATTCTTCTTCTTTTTCTTCTTTGATGCAGCTTTGCTGAGGACGATTTATCAAATAAAATATTTGGACATTGCATCACAAGGCGGTTCGCCCCTTTTGCGTTAATCGAACAAAGCGGGACATGCTTTATGCTTCCAAAAGTTACAAATTTTTCAGGAAACCTTTTGTACTCGAATTTTCTCCGATACATGCTTTGAACATTATTGAAATGTTATGTCGATGCTATTATGAGCTTAAATTTATCTACCTTTTGTTGCAATTTTATACCGCCTGTTGCCCAACAAAGTAAGGTTCGAGCCTCCAAAACATTGGTTAGCCGACTCGGCAGAGGTACAAATTTCCCTGAAAAACTCCGAACACAATCATTACACCAGCAGCACAAAAGGACACCAGCCAGAAGATGCCCATTTTTTCCCGGGACGGCCAACAATCGAAACAGTAAATAAGATCACGGACTTGGAACTGACGAAAAAAAAAGTGCCAGGCTCATTGTTTTTTAAAGCAGCAATCTGCCTTTTTTTCCTACTATCTGTTTTGACACATATCCCTTCTCCATTATGGTGCTTGTAGGTTTTTTTCCCTCTCTCCTAGATCGGCTTCTTTCGAGCTGTCATGCATCAACAGGAACAAAAGGTGCTTTGGAATTACTTTCTGATGCATAATGTGTTTAATGTACTATGGCTAATGGTTCGTACAATTCGATTAGTTGATGACTTATTTCATCGGTTTTCCAACCGTTCAGTCTCTGTTAGTCCTACAATGTGCACTAAAATGAAAAAAAAAAACCAGTGAAAGAAATCACCTTCTGTCGAAAAGATTGCAATTTCACTGCTGTCAATAAGCGTTCCCCCCTCCGCTGTTTTCGTGGGAAGGGAAGGAATGGGGGTAATTACGACTAGTTATTCGTCCGTTCGATCACTTGGAGGCAAAACAACGACAACACTTTATTATAATAGTGAACGAATGAAAAAAGTGTCAGTCACTTAAGAGGTCACGCGATCTGTCAGAAAACCACCCAACCGCATAATGTGTGTGTGTGTTTTGTTGTTCGCCACTTGCTTGTGCACCCTTCTTCTTTTTTTTTAACGCTGTTCAACCATAATAACACACATCAACGGCGACGGGCGGCGGATGGACAAGCCGTAATTGATAGAATCGGTTGGGTTTTCTGGTTCCGTTCATTGGTTCGGAACACGAAGGTATGGGAGGGGGGTGAGTTATTCCCCAAAGTTGGTACCGGTCACCGACTGCAGGTTACCAACCGAGCCAACGGTGTGGAACTAGAATAATCGGTGAACGATTGGATGGTCATCATCTAGTCTAGTATCAGGGAAAATAATAACGATTTTTTCTATATCCATGAATTCTCAGAGAATGAATGAATTTCATCCGGAACTGGGACATAGACATTTTTTACTACTCGATTATTCATAGAACCTGAGATCGTCGATGGTGAAAAAAAAATCGAGTGCTCACAAGTACCTATCTCATGCCTTCCCCTGTGACTCTCTACTTTAAACCTAAATCTTGAGTGGCCCAAGACTCCTTACACGCCTTAGACTTATCCCTCTGCTCCTGGATGGCATTTCCTAACCTACACGGTAGCGATTAAAAAATATTGACTGGGTAAAATACCAAAGAAATATCCCAAGTGTCTTAAATTCAATGAAAGAACTCCCACAGTTGGAAGAATATGACTTCCTCGTTTGTTTGATTCTGAAGGCCACAGAACAAGTCTAAACGAAATGATTTCCTGGACCAACGACTATCAGAAGGTCTCCTAACCCTTGGTGGGAAAAAGAGTGCTCGAATGCTAAACTCGCAAAACATAATACATGCAAGACGTTTCTAAAACGGGGAGGAGGAACTTCTCAAAACCTACAGAAGCATACTTCGGTCCAAGAAATGTAGCTATTGAAGACATTTTGTCGAAGGTTTGTCAAGAGAAACCTCAACGAGCATTCTTTGAAACACGACCAGACGAATGAGGAATCGTAACGGGGGAAATGAGAGTGAGGAATACTCTAACCGATGGATTTTTAACTTTGCTAGGAAAGTTTGCCCAAATTCTAGTTCTATGCAGAGAATTATTCGGGAGTCTACTCCGAAAAATGGTTCTATTGATAGTCCCTTTTAAATAATGGAAGTTTCTACAGCACTTTTGTCTTGTAACAATAATGCTCCGGGGTTGATCAGAATTGAATTCAACTTGGTGAATTCTTATCTCTTAAAAGAGAAAGGTCGATTTTTTGATAAAAAAAATCTACAAGGATCAGCCCCATAGGGTTGTTCGAGCCATTGATGTTGAACAAGGAAACTAAAATTTCTAATGATCGACATTTTTAATCAATCGTCACACTTTTGAATCCGCAATTGCACAAGAGTTTGCTTAGATTGATCTTTTTTAGGAACCAACACCGAACACGTGAACTCAGAATATAGACTATGTTTGTTAAGATTTGTATTTGTTTTGTAGCCGACGAAATTACATCAATATCCCAAATTTATGCAATTATATCTTTGTACATACTTGCGATACGGATTTCGATATTTAAGCTTCTCTTCGCCAAGCTTGTGTTCAAGTTTCGTATGCAAGCAGTTGTTTCTATAACGTTAAGTTTCTCTACCATTCTGCGATTTCGGTTGAAGCGATAAACTTTTTCTCATCTTCAATCGAGTTTATCTTATATAAATTAGAAATTAATCTTAAGTACTCAAAATTTACCCTAGGGTAGTTGTTCATTTCATCCGAGCTTGCATGACACAAGGTCAGAGCATACCAATTAAAACTTCAAATCGTTTTATGGCACCTTTTTTCTTCCTGTCTAGCAACAATCAACCTCTAGCATGCTACGCGTAGAACTGAAACGTTAGTTATAATTTCGCTTCTATTTCGTGTGCTTCCAACAGCTTCGCTTTTGCATCGATGATATATTGCGCACTCCTTTAAAACCTATGGCAGGGAAATCCGGTATGCCGGAGATTTTTAGCAAACAAAATAGGACACTCGCTCGCTACTAATCAAAATTTCAATCATTTATAATTGAAAATACGTGGCTTGGTACATTCGAATCGAAACTTGAAAATATTTTCAATCAAATGATGAAATAATATTAATAATTGATACAAAATAGACTGAGCTGTAAGTTTTGAAAACCTGACCACATTTCTATGAGTATTTTTCCTTGAGGTTCTAGTTGGCATCCCTATATAGACAATAAAGAAAGGTTGAATAAGACATAAAACTACAAATTAGTTTCAATATCACTGATGGAAGGTGCTGAACTTGTTATTTTTGTACAAATTTCGCACACGACGCATAGCGTATAGAACCATTGCATTGCTACGATCCTACTGACACGAAGAATCCTTCCAGATCGTGACTCGAACATACGACAACTGGCTTATAAGACCAACGCCCTATGCATTGAATCGCCAACTCACGGTCATCGAGAATTACCTCGAATACGAAGAAACAACTGATTTTCGATCAAAATTTGTCCCGTGCGTATCGAGCGGCGTACGAAACAAATCCACAAACTGTCCAGCCGCTGACGAATTCCTTGTATTGATGAAACATTGCTTCTTAAAAGGAAAAAACCGCGCTAGCCCAGCACTCAGCAATGCGTTGAGAAGAGTAACTCGCACTCGGATCCATTAAAAACAAAGTTTTCTGGTATTCTGGAAAAACAAAATAGGCAAGTTTTGATCATCGTGTTGGATAAACGCAAAATCAGAATCTTGAGATTAGATGTGCTGAGATGGTTAGCACCCTTAAAACTAGGTATGCTTTTACGATCTTACCCGAAAACCTGGGCATGAAAAAGGTATTTTCCAAATTGGGTGCCATGTTTGCTCACAATAAAACAAAAGCACGGATTAGTCACAATAAAAAGGATTTCTTGCGTTGGTATGAGACAATGGACGAAACATGGTGCCAACATTTTTCTCCGGGGTCATACCCGAATTCAGGCGGAGAAAGCCATTCGAAAACGCCATAGGTAGCTGACATCTGGTTCAGTGTACACCGAGTTAATAAAAGTTCTCATCTTTCGCTCTATTATTAATCGCCCATAAACAGTGATAATTAATCGCAAACGTTTATAATTTCCATCGTGAAAAGTGTATAACCGCGCATTTTGTATCCGGTGCAAATATCTACTGACTTATAAATCATTAAGTGCGCTTTTGTGTAATAAATTATCTCTAGAATCACACAAAGGGAAGCCTTTCTTGCTAAGCCAATCAAAGTCAGTGGCACTCACAATTACTCTCAAGCACTCATACGTTTGACATCTATCGTGCGTCACAACGAATACAATGGTAAAAAGTAAATGCGAAGCCGTTGTTTGTTTTGGTTCCTCTAGTACCCGAGGTACCAAAATAGCTTGTCGATTCTGCTTTAAAAGTTTCCATGTGAAGTGCGTCAATCTAAATAACTCGCTAGCTAAATCTATTCGTGAATGCCCGGGAATTTTCTGGTTGTGCACCCCGTGCCGGGAAATTTCCAATCGCAACGAGTTATCAGAAGAAACTATACTCCAACGTACTACCTCAGCGCTGAAGATGATTAGTACTTTGACGGATACTATGCAGTCATTTTGCCGCATGCACTCCAATGTTTGCAACAGAACTAGTTGTGTCCATCGATCTGTATCACGAGATCCAGTTGAACGCTACGTTAATGACAGCACTCCATTTCTTGAACGCCTTGATGACCTACAACTTAACCTAACCAACCTCTTCGAATCTATACTGGAAGACACTAATAAGCGACCTCGAACCAGCAGCACCAGCAGACCATCTCTATCGCAGCCAGATAAAATCCCGAGAGTCGACCTTCCAGTTTTAAATAAATCAATTTCGTATTCTACAACCCCGTTTGCTTCAGACACAAATAAAAGCAATTCCTCAAATTTGATAACCTTCCCTGCTGATGAAAATGCTACTATGGACAGCACTACAATGCCAGCTGCCACTACAGTCACTACTGAACACACCACCAATTGGGCCGCTCCATCAGTCGCTGTTAGTAAATCATATGAGTATGCAGCCGATGCACCGAACATCCACACGAATTTTATTCCACGACAACGTATTACTGCATCTCAATCTAATAACCTGATCAGCAATGCAGCGCACACTACGATACCAATAGGTAATACAAAACATGTATCAGTTATTTCTAACATTCCTTACGTAGGCCCCACTCAGTTCCAAATAGTTGATACTAGTCGCAAACAGGTCAACTGCATTGTACCTCCCCCGACACCTATTATAAAAAACACAGGCTTAGCCAATACCCAGAGCACCACCCTTCTGGTAGCTTCTTCTGCACCTCAGACTCTTAGCAACATAAACAACAGAAATTGGTACTATCTTACCAAATTTTTACCGAGTGAGTCAGAAGAAAATATCATACTGTACGTTCTTTCCAAAACAAAATGTGATCGTAGCCAAATTTTGTGCTACAAGCTCGTCAGTCAGTACCAAGATAGACCACTATCATTCATCTCGTTTAAATTAAGTGTTCCGCAAGCTTACGAGCAAGCAGTGAATGATCTAGACCTGATCGAACAGCACTTGAGTTCACTTTCATTGATAAGCGATACTATGCGTTTAAACGATGAAATCGTTATCTTGGGGGATTTCAATCAACCCGGTATTAAATGGATTCGAGGTTCTTGCGATTATCTCTATCCGGATGCTACGTGCACTACAAAATCGCATACTTCAGTACGACTGCTCGCTCCTAGATCTATGCTTTGCCAGTCATGAATTGTCTAGTACTTGTTCCATAACCATCGCACCTTCGCCACTAGTTAAATTGTGTCGTCATCACCCCCCTCTTCTGTTCAATATACCGGAACATTCACCAACTGTATTCAGTAAAACCTCTGAAACCACTTACTACGACTTTAAAAATGGAAACTTCGATTCTATGAATCAGTTCTTACTATCATTGAATTGGATGAGCCTATTTTCTAATAGCGATTGCAATTCCGTTGCTACGTTATGGACTCATATAATGTCGTACTCCATCGAACAATTCATACCCAAAAAAATTCGACGAGAATCGGTCCATCCTCCATGGTCTAATATGACTTTGAAACGTTATAAGCGCGCTAAGCGGTCTGCGCTGAGAAAATTAACTAAGCGTCCCTCGATCCAATTACGATCTCATTATATGCACCTTAACAACCGCTATAAACGATTGAACAAAATATTACATCAAAACCATCTTCTTCGTATACAAAATAATCTAAGAATAAACCCGAAACGCTTCTGGAATCATGTGAACGAACAGAGGAAAGAAGCAGGACTACCAAACCAGATGTTTCTTGGCGATACTGAATCATCGGCTTTAATTGATATTTGTAACCTATTTCAACGACATTTTAGCAGTGTATTTTCGCACGAAATCATATCCGATGATCAAATATCCAAAGCTATTATCAACGTTCCTCGTCGTTCTCCAATTGGCCCGCACCCTTTAATTACTGATACTATGATTGCAAAAGCGTGCTCTAAATTGAAATCATCCTCGAATGCTGGTCCAGATGGAATTCCCTCTTTAGTTTTAAGAAAATGCTCGAGCAGCCTATTAATTCCACTATCGATACTGTTCAACTTATCACTTAATTCAGGTACGTTTCCCGACATCTGGAAGAAATCTTTCATTTTCCCTGTGTTCAAAAAGGGAAACAAATCTGATGTTTCTAATTATCGTGGGATAGCCGCACTATGCGCCGTATCCAAATTACTTGAAATTATTGTTCTCGAATTCGTTACGCATAACTGCAACAACTACATCTCTGAAAGTCAACACGGTTTTATGCCAAATCGATCAACCTCAACGAACTTATTATCTTACACATCCTTCATTATTCGATGTCTACAAGCACGTCGACAAGTTGACGCTATATATACTGATTTCTCCGCTGCTTTCGACAAAATAAACCATCAAATAACAGTTGCAAAACTCAATAGGCTTGGATTCGGCGGATCACTACTTAAATGGCTGCAGTCTTATCTAATTGGTCGTGAAATGTCAGTAAAAATTGGAGACTGCATTACAACACCTTTCGCAGTCTGCTCTGGAGTCCCTCAAGGCAGTCACTTGGGGCCATTTTTATTCTTGCTCTACCTCAACGATCTCAATTTTATATTGAAATGCCACAAACTATCTTTCGCAGATGATTTTAAACTATATTATCCAATAAAATCACCTGACGACACCATATTTTTGCAGTCACAGCTTGATATATTCGTGAACTGGTGTATTAGCAATAAAATGGTTTTAAATGCCTCGAAATGTTCCGTTATGTCGTTTACTCGCAAACGCTCGTTAATTAGGTACGACTATAACATTTCGCAGAATGTACTCAAACGTGAGTCTATCGTTAAAGATCTAGGTATCATTCTTGATATCAAGCTAGATTTCAAAAGTCATATCGACTATGTGATTTCTAAGGCATCCAAGCTTTTAGGTTTCGTTTTCCGCATCACCAAGAGCTTTGTCAATGTACATTGTCTAAAAGCATTATATTGTTCTTTAGTCCGCTCGACACTTGAATATTCAGCTGTTGTCTGGTCACCTCATTATCAAATCGACATAGAGCGGATTGAAGCCATTCAGCATAAATTTGTTAGATTTGCCCTGCGTAACCTACCTTGGAGAGATCCTGCTAATCTTCCTAGTTACATCGATCGCTGTAAGCTTATTGACTTGGATCGGTTATTTGTTCGTCGAAATATCTCCAAAGCAACTTTCGTTGCTGATTTACTTCAATTACATATCGACTGTCCCGAGCTTTTGCAGTTGATTAATCTCGACATTCATCGACGTAATCTACGTTCCCACCCCTTTCTCAGATTACCTATTGCAAGAACAAATTATGGGTACAATGAGCCATTCTCCAGTATGTGCCGAACTTTCAACATCTGTTCCAATGTTTTCGATTTTCATTTATCTCGAAATATGATCAAACGATTGTTTCGTAATCACTTGTCAGATTAGCCTTACGATCAGTATTTGTTTTGTAACCGACAATATTGTTTTTTCGTTCAACCCTCACTTCGTGTCTCCACCATCTTCATTGGACACTAACTAGATTTGCTCGCAGAATTAACCCGGTCGTACCTTCCTCTTTTTCTTTGTCTATCACCATGCTTTCTTCGATCACTAATTAGATCTACATGCCGATTCTAACATCGTCGTTTTCTTTTCCTTCCACCACCTTTTTAGTCACTAATTAGATCTACATGCCGATTCTAACATCGTCGTTAGTCCACACTCCTTTACCACCTCCTCCACCAACCCTGGTACTCCATTCGCACACCCACTTTTTTCTTCTCTCTCACCTATTAAGAAAGAGCACTATTACTGCCATGCAATGCTTGGTGTCATCAACTAGTTATAGGATTATAGATTAAGTTTTCATTGTTAGTTTTAATTGTTAGTTTTTATTGTTAGTTCTAATTGTTAGTGTTAAGTCCAAATGTATCTGTTGGATCATTGTAATCTGTTGATACTGATGAGGATGTTTTATGCCTGCTGGAGAGAGAGATTGCTAAATTTCATCTCCATCGGGCTTTTCCCTGCTCCCAAATAAATAAATAAATAAATAAATAAACAATCATGGCGTCAGTTTTTAGATGGTCGAGTATAATTAACATCGACTATTTAAAAAAAAGTGTTCATTACATTGAGTTACTGATGCGTTTGAAGAACGAAATCGAACAAACAGTTTCCTATGAAAAAGAAAAAATATCTTCAACCAAGACAATGCACCGTGTCAAAAGTCAATGAGATTAATAGCCAAATTGAACGAATTGTGCTCCACTATATTATCAATAACTTAACCCACAGCGACTATTTGTTATTTGCTGATCTCAAGAAGGTACCGTCGCAACTGAAGCCTATTTTGAGGCCATAGACAATTCATCCAATAAGTAAGGTATTGAAAAGTTAAAAAAAAAACGATTGCATTTAAAGGTGATTATGTTGATGAATAAAACAAAACTTTTGCATGAGAAATGCTGTTTCCCTAGTTAGCTGCGGTGTGTAAGCAACTTTCTCTACTGCAATATTGAACCGCACAGAGTGCAAGCCGATTCGATACTGAATCTTGATTTGATTTTCCTAAATGCGAACGCACTCATTGGAGAGTAGAAATCATCTGGAAACCGTGAACGTGAATTTTCTTCGATCAAGAACAGGTGGGGTGCTCTTCCGGAAGATCTAATAAAATTGTATCAGACAACGATACTTTCAGTGATGGAATATGGATGTGTTTGCTTTTGTTCCGCTTCAAACTCTCATATTATTAATCCAGGGCGAATTTAGTATCCTTGTTATCGAATTATCATAGGCTGCATGCATTCGACATATACAATGAGTCTTTAAATTTTATTCTCTGGATTTAGGCTTCATTAACAGTTACCAATCGAAGCTAAAGGCTCAGTCGACTCCGCATCTGCACGACTAAACTCGCTTCCGAGGTGCACTCGCGTTTGTAATTTTTAGTCATGTGCATGTGCGACGAAAATGTTGTTTTTCATATTCAACAATTATGTCAATCACAACAAAAATTGGCAATCGATTGAGCATATACAAGGGGACGTTTTAGAGGTTAAAGCCCCTCCCGAAACTGAAAAAAAATATAATATGAAAACTCTTCTCTTCGAATATGACGAATTCCACGCCAACTCGATCAAATTTTGGCAGTACCTTCTTAGATTTGGATGAAATTTTTTGGACTGTTTTCTACACCTTGTCCCAGTAAATCACTGTGTCTACTTTGTTTTTCCAAAATTGATCTAGATTGTCCTTTAAAAAGTGCTAAACTTTTTAACAAAAATTTTTTCAAACAGTTACTATTGAAAAATGACAAATCCTTCAAAATTGTTATTCTAGTGATTTCACAAAATCAGTCAAATTTTCCAATAAACATAGCAAAAAAATTCCTTATTGCGTCCTACACTGAAATTTTTTTTTAAATACAAAATCGACTTACAAAAAAAACAATTATGATTTTAATAAAATTTTGTTCCGAGATCGGTGATTAAGTTCCCTAACAGCCATTCATACATTGCAAGATACGGGTACATTCAAGGAAAAAAGAGTTTTTTCTATCAAAAACTATTTCTTGTCCAAACTGAATATTTTGTCCAGTGTTGCTTTTTAAACCGATCTAGACTCGAAACAGTATCTCATTCATGAACATGTAAATGATTTATCATACTGAAAACATGTACCAAGTTTTATCCAAATCGAAGTATGTAAAGTCTGATGACTCGTTGCCGCAGTAACTTATAACCCGGTTACGGTTATGTGCCCTAGCACAAAATTTGGCTAACCCCTAAATGACCATACCTGCATCGGCCAGAAATAGTCGAAAACACGTTTTCGTTCGGCACGTCAGAAAAGACATTGCACTCCGTTGCAAAACAAAAAGTGTTCTGTAAGTAGCAGAAACTTTACGTCTGCTTAGCGGTTCAAATTGAACTGCCGAGTTTAGCACTAAGCAGTTCAATTTGAACTGCTCTGCACTGATGAGTCAAAGACGAAACGTAAAAATAATAAAAACTTATAACCGCCGGTAACTTATAACATGTACTTTTTAAGTGCAGTTTTTTCTTGGTTAGTGTTTTGCTGTGATATGTGATAGCCGCAATCTGGAAGGACTCTTAGTTTCAATAGAATCGTAGCCGTCCAATGGTTCCAATACACAAAGAATAAAATTTGGCATGATTTCCAAATTTAACGACTTTCAGTTATGCGATTCAACGAGTTATTACAAAAAGAGACCTTCATCGGCAGTTCAGCTGTTTGCTATTTCAGTTGAAAATTAGATCTAAACTTCAATATAATGAACATTAGATTCAAACTTCAATATAAAGTGCTATATTATTATCTCCCTACCGGCATTCATTGAAACTATTCTGTTTAGCTCAAGACTCAAACCTTTCGGATACGCCTCCCTCTATGATCAATCGGCCGAAATTGTCGAAACGGATGAAAACTCTCCCATGAGAATGCTCATCTCCGTCATTCGCTCAACTTTTTCCGCCGTACCTGAGCATATGCCGCACCGCACATATTTATGCTACTCCAGACAACGGGAAACATTCTCCTCTCAATTCGGTTGGGGTTTGCATCGCCCATTCGCATCGCCGTTCGTCAGCGCGAGGTGTGGTATTGGAATGAAAAACATGTGTTTCACTTTCGAAATTATTTCATATGTGAAATGCTTTCGCGTTAGCATTGTAATTTTTTTATTATTATCTTCTTCTATCTCGTCCTTTGTTTTTCATGTTTACTGCCGCCTCTTTGGGTCGGGGGCATATGCAAGCCGATCTTTCCCGGTAGGCGGCCAGAGGCAACCAGATTCATTCACACATTTCCCGTTTTTAATGGTCAACTGTTTGGAATTGTATTGCGAAAGCGGTCGGGACCAAAAGAAAGGGGCCTTCGGAGACAGGGAATACCGCACACACACAGCGTGCTGTGCGTTTTCATGGTGAAAACCCGCAACCCGCGTACGTTGTTGGCGGTCCCTCAGTGTGAGAGCTGTGATTCTTAAGGAGTTCGATCTGACCAGCCATGGTGGTGTCGGGTTGATGCGGACTTTTTCGGGTTGATCTTTTTTGTTTCGTCCGGTGAAATTGGATATTCGACCATTTAACAGTTATATTAAACCTTCGTAGACATCGTGAAACATTGTTCAACTGAGAGCAGTGCTGTAAAACTTCATTCAATTCAATTGAAACTGAATGTGGAACACATTGACGATCTCTCGAATGCAGTAAGCTTCACTCTCTGACACACACAATGTTTGCTGACGGCCCGAACGGGCAGCATTCAGTCATCAATCGTTTCTCTTCAATCGAGGCTCAGTTTAACCACCGTCAGTTGATCTCTTGAAGTAACAAAATATCTCTTTCAATAGTGTGAGAGCGGCCTTCAAATGAGGTTCATGTAAACATTCCAATTGGTTCAAGATAATAGATGAAAGACAAACCAGATTGCTGAAATATCAATCACAGAATACACATAAATTAATTGTTTCCTCCTTGAGTTTTCATTTTTAATACTTTACTCCATTTATAATTCTATTCGTTCGAATTTGCTTACTACCAAGAGCGAAGGCATTGAAGCAGGTAGACTACTTGGCACTCGAAACTGAGCAAGCAAAACTTCAAATGACTAAATACAATTATTCAACTGACGATGAATTCCGGGAGCTTCACTTGAAAATGGCAGCAAAAGTCAAATAAATTAGTAGGGATATGCTGACGGTCAGCGGCCATAAATTTCGTTTTCATCTTATATTATTCGATTGAAAATGAAATTTTACCGCACTGACTGAGAGTATTACCAAAAAAATTCTCTGACATCGGTATAAATGAATCTGCAAGAAAAACGAAAAATAAATGTTCCAATCTTTTTTGCAATACTAATTACAATGTTTATTACCAACCTCGGGAGCAAACAACAATGCCAAACAACGGCTAATCCTATTATCCTGCTGTTTTCGTTCGCATCGAGCGCATCCCATTTTTGCCAGATTCCGTCAAGTTTCTTTACTTTCCGGCACAGCTATTATCTGCTTCTGCTCCTACTCTGCGAAATGTCGAAACAATTGTATCTCGCATGCATAATGAAATGCCGAATGCCGCGCCGTCTTAAGCCTCGTAATGAGCGTATAATGATGCCGGAATCTGCTTCTGTGGCAGCTGCACCGGACCGGAGCTGGTGATGGGTTCGGTTCGGTTTGTCTGCTGGATGATTACGGGATTTTACGGCCACTGCCGACGCTGACCATCTTGGACCGTGCGGAATCGTGGACCACCCAGTCGCAGCTGCTGCTGTTCCGGGTGCATTGGGAAAGCTAGAATTTGATTCCTGCCAGAAACGTTGGATTGTCGTAAAAGTTCTTTCGACCGAAATCTGGAGAAATGAAATCGAATAAATCAGCCGCGTCCTTTCACCGGGTGGGTGGCCTTCCGTTCTCCGGTGACAGTCGCCGTGCTGTCTGTCGTCGCTAGACGAGACTGGGTCGCCAAATTGTCTGAAGATACTATATGCAATTTGATAGCTAGGATGTTCGTTGCAGACTGCGTGGCACTTCAGCAGAGTGAGAAAGCGTGCGGGAGAATAACGGGTTCGGGTTTCAGGGTAAGTAATA
The DNA here is from genome assembly GCF_030247185.1 of Malaya genurostris. NCBI lineage: Eukaryota > Metazoa > Arthropoda > Insecta > Diptera > Culicidae > Malaya > Malaya genurostris. Next base: position 151,377,106 of record NC_080570.1, read on the forward strand.
CGACTTATTGAAGTGACAGTCAGTGTGGCAAGCCAAGTGCGTTAGGCAGTAAAAATCGACAATGAACTTGTCCCATGTTGAATTCAATTGGGAAGTAATTCGAGTTCAAGGTGCAGTAGATATGTAATAATTCCCTGTTTCACTCTAATAGATTAAACAGTCGGTCAAAATAAAAGATTCACATCCAAATAAAAATTTACCCGCTGAGCTGAAATCGAATCGTTTGGAAAGCAGCTAACATAACCGAAATTAAGAAGAATTTTTACGTTTTTTGCATAACGGATCAAATTGACTTGTTGCAATTTCATACGCATTTCATCGTGTTTTTCGTAAAAACGGGAACCAGATTCGGACGAAATTCTACATCAACTCATGGGAAACCTACGCTTTTCATTTCAATCCAAGCTAGTGAGAATCATGAACATGAACTTAGCGGGGCACCTCTCGCCGATGATAAGGCAAATAGGTGCAATTAGAAAATTTGTTGCTAATTAATTGCTCATTAGAAAATTTGTTTCTAGTTAGTTGCTAATTAGTTACTGTAATTTTGAATTTGTTTCACAATTTTCTTAAATCTTTTAAGCACTTCGCTAAGTTTATATGAAGTTAACAAAGCTTTCCTCTCAAATATGCTTCAAAACAAATCGAGGCCCAGTGAATAATTTGTTGCTAATTAGTAGCCAATTGGTTACGTTAATTTTGAAATAGTTCCTCAATAATCGAATACCAGTTGATAATTTGTGAATACGATATACTTTACTGACTTTGTACAAGAATGGATAGAATCGTAAAATTGAGCAACAAATTCAAAATTACCGTAACTAATTAGCAACAAATTATCAACTGAACATCGATTTGTTTTGAAGCATATTTGGGAGGGGAGCTTCGTTAACTTCATATGAACTTAGTGAAGTACTCAACAAAATGAAACAAAAATGAGCAACGAATTCAACATTACCGTAAATAATTAGCAACAAATTATTCATCTATTTGCGTTATTATCGGCAAGAGGTGCCCCGCTAAGTTCATGTTCATGTGACAAACCGGACCACGAGTTTCGGAAAAATCATTTAAACAGAACTTGAAAAATCATACTAGGCTAGTTGAAAGTAGTTTGTTCGATTTTTCAGTGTCATACTTATCAACCTGGAATCCTGGAACCGTAAATCGCATCCGGATGTAATTAGATAAGGTTCTATGGGATTGGAAGACCTTTCATTTGAACATAAGCTTGTGAAAATCTATCTCGTGATCTCTGAGAAAATCGAGCTCCCTTTTTTTATTTTTTTTTATATCTCACATCGTTACTCTGGAACCGAAAGTCTGATGTCGATGAAATTCAATAGCAGGCTATGGGATCTCGGGACCGCTTATTTAAATCTAAGTTGAAGAAAATAAGTTACGCGTATTGTGATAGTGCACATTTTTCCCTGTTGCTTCCGAACCGGAAGTTCGATCTAGAAAAAATCATTATCGGACTATGGGACCCGGAGACCTTTTATTAGAATCTTAGTTCGTAAAAAGTGGTCCAGCCATCTCCTAGAAGGGTCAGGGTAATTTCGACGAAAGCCATTTCGCCGAAAACTGTTTCGCCGAACGAGTCATTTTACCGAATCCTTTGATTGTCTTGATATCGTATTTCGAATTGATTTAAAATAAACACAAATAAAAGATGATAGCGTTAACGCCCGTTTTATTGACCTATAATATTGTACTTCAGCAATATCTTTTATTTAAAATAACTGGTAAATTCATTTCCCCGCGTTTAATTCCGAAAGACTTGCATAAAGAGTGATTCATGATCCTCAGAACGGAGAAAACTTGTGGATTTTATTAGCTACTAAGCCTCAAAGCATTTGCTACAGTGTATCTTCCAGGCAAATGTTTGTGGTATTTTTCGTTTACAGAGTGTAAATATGCTGTCCGACCTCGCTTCCGCTTCCAAACTTAAGGGAAGAAACCTGACTTTGAGTAGACAGGCGGTTACAGGTTTGTATGCGAGAGGCCGCCATTTTCAACTGAACTGGCGTCACCGAGTCATGTTGGCTTCGGTTATGTGGCTGGGCCACATCAATTATCCAGGAGACATTTGAAATTACCCTTTTGGCGAAATGTCCTTTTCTACGAAACGACCCTTCCGGAAAAAAGATTCTTTCGACGAAATGACCCTTTCGACGAAACGACTTTCGGCGAAATGAATGTCTCCCGCTCTCATCCTAGAGAAATGAATCCAGTAGTGGCTTTCTATATCAAATTGAAAAAAAAACTTTTTTTTTTTCATATCATGCGGAAATCATGGTGAATTTCAAATCCTATCCTATGATATTTTTATGATTGATCTATTTCATCATCTGTATTTATGATATTGTATTATTTATTGGAACATATTTCTACATTTACTATAAATCAATTGACCATCAAGGCACTCAATAATAATCTACTGAATAGGGAGAGTGGAGATGCCAACTTCCTACCATTAGCAATACGCAGTCAAGTGGGTGGGCTCTTCTCCCTATCTATGGGGACTTATCTTCATTTCGACGGTTTTCATTGCGACTGACTCATAAGATCTAGTCATTGGAAAGAACTTTTAAGTTCACATCAGCAATCAATGTTCAGGTCGATCATTTACGTGCGGTAAATTCTATATTTTGAGCTTGCTTGGATTTGGATAGGTATTTATTTTTTAAATCGAACATTTATCACAACAATTGCAACTGATCAGGTGAAACTCAAATCTGTTGTTGCGATTTGAACTCAGTTCGATTTTTCTTATGACTCTGATCAAACAGATAGGTGTGAATCTGCTTCCCTCGTGTAGTTCCTCGAATCAGATTTACATTTAGATTAGACTTCCTTGTGATGGAACTTCGAACGTTAAACGACTTTAGAACATGACGAGCAGTAGTCATTCGGGATTTGACACGGGAGTGGGTCATTTCGCCGAAAGGGCCATTTCGCCGAAAGAGTCATTTCACCGAAAGGGTCATTTTGCCAAAAGGATAATTTCGCCGAAAGGATAATTTCGCCGAAAGGGCCATTTCGCCGAAAGAGTCATTTCGCCGAAAGGGTCATTTTGCTAAAGAGGGTCATTTCGCCGAAAGGGTTATGTATCCTGTATAACTAATGTGGCGCAGCCACATAACCGAAACCAGGAGCCGACGCCAGCTGAGTTGACGCCAGCTGACAAACCTGTAACCGCTTCGTTTGCCCGGTCTACTCAAAGCTAGGTTTCTTTGCTTTAGTTAGGTCCGCTCGTTCGGACGTCGTAGCGTTCGTAGCGAGGTTGGACAGCACATGAACCAAAACGATGTGGCATAGCCGCATTAGATTTTTTTTTCATTTTCACTTAATAAACGGAAAATACCATATACATTTGCCTGGTAGATACACCTATGCAATTGCTTTGATGCTTAGTAGATAATAGTCAACAAGTTTTCTTTGGAACTCCGTTCTGAGGTTCATGAATCAATCTTTATTCAAGAAGTACAATTGTAGCTCAACAAAACAGGCGTTAACGCTATCATCTTTCATTTGTCTTTATGTTAAATCAATTCTAATTACGATTTTAAAACGATTTCAGAATTCTGTGAAATGACCCTTTCGGCGAAATGGCTTTCGGCGAAATGGCATTCGGCGAAATGACCCTGATCCATTTGACACTGATTGGTAAATTCAGAATTTTGTTTCGTCCGTTTTCCATACATGATCTTATTTGCCAATCATTTTTAACAGTAGGTCAAGTAGAGGAAGAAAATCTGGGGTTCAAGATGGCTGCCTTGCGGAATCCAAGATGAAGAGACAGTTTTTCGGGTGCACGGTTATTATCATTATCAAGATTGGTAATCGACAGAGTTCGATGACTTCGTTTTAGCGTAACACACGTTTTAAGTAATTGAAAACCTGTTGGTTTGGATGGACGAAGAGACCAATTTGACTCGAAACTGATTTTTGAAAAAGGGCGTATGTATTTTTGCATGCACTTGCTTCAAATCGTGGTAAATCTGAAAACTTTAAAATTGTGCACAAATGGTGTTCATTAGAAAGTTTTAGGATATCGATTGGACACTGTAGAAAAAAGCTGAATAATTTCACAAAAATCACAAAAACCTTAATTTAAAGAAAAAGCGTCCTTTTATTCATTTAGGTTTTTTTTATTTTTCAATATTCTTTTTTTTACAGTACACATTTTTTTAAAAGTGCCCAATCTATTTCCTACAACTTCTTCCTGGGCGCCATTTTTTGTACAATTTACAGTTTTCGAGTTAACACGATTTGAATAAAGTGAATGCAAAAATACAAACGTCCTTTTTAACAATCACTCTTGAGCCGAATCAGTTTTTCCATCCGTTCAAAACAAATGGTTTGCCATTTTAAAAAAGTGTGCCAAATTTTGATCAAATTGGAAAAAAGTCGATACTGATTTTGCCATTTTTCCTACTGTTGAATTCTGGAATAGCTCTTTTTGCACCGAAGTGGCAAAAATCTTAAACTGCTAACGCATCGATGAGTCGAAGACGAAACGTATTTAATACCTGGTAAATGCTTAACTCAAGCCTGTCGTGATCAAATTTTAACTCACAAGAATGATCTCAATATTTGTTCATCATGGTGATTTGATTTATTGATTAGCATCTTAGCATGAAGAAGGAAAAGAATTTATAATCAATAAAAAGCAATCTAAGATAAAATGAAAAATCAATTTTGATCAGTATCTCACAAGGAGCTATGTAATGAAACCCCCCGAAAACGCTACCGCAGGAACGAAACTCGAAACCCGTAGCTAACTCCTATTCGGGGAAATAGTGAAAAAAATGCATGTGAAAACTCACGAAGAAACAGCGTAATTGACGAAAAACCAAGCATGTTTCGCTTTACTTGGCCGCTACAGCATTCAATTATAGGCATATCTATATGACAATCCCTCCACCAGCAATCTACTTTACCGTCTTAACTTTCTACTTTACCGTCAGACGCTAATTTGAGATTTGTTCTTGTCTCATTCGTTGCCTATGGCGCCCGAGCCCAGCTAAACATGTTCGGTTCTTCTAGTCAATTAGACTATTTCCTCAAGTGTTTTCCCAGACTGGAAAGCTAGTTGCGGGTTCGAGTGCCGTCTTTTCGGTAACTTTTTAGAAAGCTTAATTACATAGTTGTATTCGCATGTCATTTTCTCAATCTGTTTTACTCGATAGATACCGATCCAATTTAAAACTATCTCAAGGCGTCTCTACGTCTTAATAAGACTAACTGCAGACTTTTGGTATGACATTTTGGCTACGTTATTTTCTGAAGGATGCCTCAATTGTTTGAAAACTACTATATTTTTAGTTTATCTAGATTTGTTCGTGTCATTTAAGAGTCAAATATGATTCGATACTCTGAGTAGTTAAAAGAATTGATTTCGTTCGGTACTTAATCTACGTATTTTTCATCACATTCATAATGTAATGGCATGATGCCAAATTAGACAAAAGCAGCGAGAACGTTAGCGAAAGTGTATTTCTGGTTCACAATTCCGATTGTTTCAAAAAGTTGACTCCTTTTGCCACAGCTGCAAATGGTTTGTCATACAATGTATTTTTCGGAAAAAATAGAACAGGCAATTGAGTCAAAAGCCGAAAATGTTATGCTTGATTCAAGTTCCTCAACATCGATCCCGATTTGAATCAAGGGAACTACAACATTTCCTTCAATAACTCACCGGAGGCCTCATCCCGTACCTGCAAAGGTATTTGGCCGAACCCGCACATGATTCATTATTTTAATTTACGGAATTAAAAGGATCTAATTCAACAAATATTTTCTTGCAGCAAACAGAGCTCGTCTGCCACCTTCGACGAAAAACGACGAAAGGAAAAAAAAGATTCTGGCGCCGCCTCAGTGACGCCGCCATGCCTGCGGAACAACCATGGAGGAGGACATGCATACATGCCGGGGTTCTTCTCATTTTCGAAACGGACCACCGAACCGGCGGAGAAAATCTGGTCCTTTGCTACCGCCGGGTTCATCTTCGGACCAAAGAGTGTGGAGCAACACAAATCCTTAGCAGTGGGACAGCATCAGGCAAGAGCCGAAAAAGTATGTTTAAAATTAAAAGGATGGAATGTGGTTTTAATTTTAGGAATTCTGTCTTGTTGTTCGAGTGCGCTAGAGATGAGAGCTAATGTTGGCAAACACTTTCCAACTGGAGGGCAAAGATTGCGGCGAACGGTGGCAGTCCAGTGTGCCCGGGAAGGTACCGGACCATTCTCGTACACAGTTGGATAATCGGAGGATTCGGTTCGTGTTGGTTGTACCGAGGTTGTAGAATGCTGAGGGAGTCGTTTTTCCACATTCAACTTCGACTGGTTCCGGTCTCACCGTGTCTACAACCCTGGTGGGAAATGAGCGCATCCACATCCGTGGGTTATTCGAAGGAATCCTTCTCATCTCTCTAATGTCCACCACCAGCAGCCTGGGAATAGACAAGATCACTCCGGGCTAACCACCAGCATCGCACCAAAAGGAAGGACGGAAGGACGAGACGACGGACTTGCCACACGGAACGACGCTGGTCAAGCTAGTACACAAGCTGAAGGTTTTATTTTTATTGGAATATTTCAGATGCTGAAAAGGGTTGGACGTGGCTTAACGAGGATTTGAAAAATGACTTCAAAGGAGTTACTGATGCTGCCTGTGCTGCAACCGGAAGAGCAGTAAACCCCTACATTATGCCGCTACCGTTGCTTGTTAATTTATAGAGGGCCAAGTGAAATTGCAATCGTCTGATTTCCAGTCTTACCCATTATCCTTTTGACCCGGGCTCAAGCCATTTTTGCTGGGATGTTGCGCGTTCCACCGGAATGAGCGCTAGAAGCCGGTACGAAACCAGCAGCTTCCTGCTTCTGAAGATATTCATTATTTATTTCTACCCCTGCAATTTTTACACATCACATAATTTTTTGCTTCGTTAATTATGCAACGAGAACCCCCGGTCGCATGTGTACATATAACATATATCACGTGTGGTGTGCGATGAGTTTCCGAGTTGAAACAACAGGTAAATTGCGAGTAACGAGTTAGTAACATACATACTTGCTTGGTTGTGATGTAGTGAAAGATTTTTACTTACTAGAAGTTTGCTATTTTAGGGCTTCTATTCTCAATATTTAATTTTGAAAACGCTCGACTGGATTTTATTTTAATGTGGATTTTTTTTGTCATCCAACGTTTCGACGCTATTAATTTGCGTCTTTTTCAAGGTAACTATATCTAAATATAATACTTCACAAATTTTGTTGGGATAATTACTCTAAAAAAAATCCAGTATTGACAATCACTGTGAAAATCGAACCAAAGCCCGGAGTGGAGATAATAAGGACTAAGTATGCTCTAGATAATAAGCATTATGTATAACCTTGTTGCCAAAAACGATGCCAGAAGCCTGTACGAAGAAGTTTTGACCAATTGTAATGTATGTATTTTGAAGGATGATGAAACCTTCAAAATGGATTTAAGATAGCTTCTGGATCGAAAATTTTAGCTTGCCAAACTTTCGAAAGGTTCTCCGGTTAAGTTAAAAAAAAATTTTAAGATAAATTTACTTTAGTAAATTGATGATTAGGCAAGGTATATGCAGTTGTGGAAAAAGAACAAATATTTTTCATCACTGTAGCGCCAATGAATGAGTCACTTTATAAGGGAAAGTGTCACTAAAAGAGGGGTTTGACTTTCGTTTGATCAGACAACGGCCCCGTGAAGTTCTGGCCTGACTAAGCTACTACCGTCGGGATGTAATCGAATGGTATAAGCGGAATGATATCGATTTTATTGAGCGAAATATGGATTATAAAAATAAAGTCAAGTATAAATTGAAGAGATTAAAAAATGGTGTGATAATGACTTTCTTTTATCGTTCATTTTTTTTTTTTCAATGTGATAATTCCTAACAAGAGTTTCAACTGATTTTTGATGCGAATGCACCCAGATTAATTCGATTAGTTCACAGAATCGAGCTGCAGCGCTTACTTCGCGTATCCGACTACATTTTTGAAACTAAAACTGTTAGTAATAATACATGTAATAATACATTTGAACATGGACATTTGTCAAACGAAGTGATTTGTCGGTTACGTCACTTATGCGTATAAATCTTCGAAAGCGGGTGTATCAGCAATTTAATCTTCAAAATTGATCAAAGATCCAATAGTAGTTTTCAAACGTGCCGAGGGATTGTTCCAATTCATTCAACCATCTCTGATAAAATTGCATTTAGACGGTTACGTCATTTATACCTTTATATCTCTGAAAGCAAAAGTGACAGTCTTTTTATTTTCGAACCTAATTTACATATCAAGATTAGCTTACTATTATACCTCCAGGAACCAGAAGTAGCAGCCAATCAATCATCTAAATTAATTCTCAATACGAGAATGGTTTAAAAAATCGGTTAAGCCATCTCCGAGGAAAATTTTTATAAGATGCGGAGAGAGATTTTTGAAAGATGTACACACAGACATATTACGATCTCATCGAGCTGATTCCAATGCAATGGTATCTAACGGGAGCGGGTCATATCGCCGAAAGCCATTTCGCCGAAAGTCGTTTCATCGAATGCCATTTCGCCGAAAGTCGTTTCACCGAAAGGGTCATTTCGCCGAAAGGGTCATTTCGCCGAAAGGGTAATTTCGCCGTAAGGGTCATATCTCCTGCATGTTCAGTCTCCTGTATAACTTTGATGCTAACTAGCTAATAGTCAACAAGTTTTCTTGGGAACTACTTTCTGAGGTTCATGAATCAATCTTTATTCAAGAGTACAACAATCAATCATTATTCAAGAAGTACAATGGTAGGTCAACAAAACGGGCGTTAACGCTATCATCTTTCGTTTGTCTTTAATTTAAATTAATTCTAATTACGATTTCAAGACGATTTCAGGATTCGGCGAAATGACCCTTTCGGCGAAGTGACCCTTTTGGCGAAATGGCATTCGGTGAAGTGGCCCATTCGGCGAAATAGCCCTTTCGGGGAAATAGCCCTTTCGGCGAAATGGCTTTCGGCGAAACGGCTTTCGGCGAAATGACCCTGATCGGTATATAACATTAGGATTCTCCGGAGCTTCGATCAGAAGTCGGTTTGTCCATCAATTCTATTACCTTTCTATAGAAAACAGCAAAAAAAATCAAAACACCGTCTGTCATGGAGAAAAGGTTAAAAAGGATGGATGACAGTTCCAGTGTGCAAAAAATGCTAGGAGGGATTTGCCGCAAAAATGAGCAATTCATCCAAAAAGGCTAAATAAAAGCCCGGCGAAATGATGTTTTATAAAGGGCTTCCTTTAAAAAAAATTACTCATTTTGGACTGTAAAATTTTGAGTAGAGCAGTCTATGAGTGTATGGGACTGAAAACTATCATTCATGGAAAATTAAAATTTTCTTTGTTGTATGTTGGTATGTGTCTTCAGCTCCGCCTTGTAGGATGTAAACGGATGACGTGAATATTTAAATACGATTCTTTCAACGTAGAAATCGTCAGTATGAATTTCAATTTTTGCTGTATGCACTTCAAATACTTAACTGGAGTGCATTTTCTTTCCCATCATAACTATAACGCTATATGCTCAGGAACTTACAGACACCAGAAAAACACCATGGGCGTTTTGAAAAGAAAAAACCTGTTTTAATCCACCTAGTGGTGTAATGATGCCTTTCTCATGTACATATAATATTGTGGTATTCTATTCCAAATTTTTTCTCTTCGATTTTTGAAAGAAACCAAGAGATTGTTTATGCATAACATACAGAATAAAACAGTGCTTTGATTGCGTAAGCCATCCTTAAGAAAACGAAATGGCACCGGAACCCGAGAACCGGTATAATCAAAGTCGGTTCGTACGGCCACCAACTAACATGACACACAAACTCTTCTAGTACGCACTCTAAATTACGATTTAAATGTTTGTTGCATCCGAAAATATTTTAGGTGACAATGTACAATATTGAACACACTTTACCCTATAACTCCGGAACCGGAAGTCGGATCCGGATGAAATTCAGGAATTCCGTATGGGATCGGAAGACCTTTCATTTGAATCTAAGTTTGTGGAAACCATCGCTGAGAAAAGTGAAACCATCGCTGAGCAAAGTGAGTGAAATCTATTTTGATGACCATGACCACTATTTCGGGTACTTCCGGAACCGGATTCTGGGAACCAGGATAACCGGAATCGGTTTGTTTAGTTGCCTACTGATAATGACTATCAACTAGTCGGTTTTACAAGTGATTGCATTATATGAGAAAGGCAATAACAATAACAACTTCTATCAAAGACTTTTTCTTATCCAAGTTGACATTCACTGGAATCTTGGATGATTATGACACTGGATAAAAAATTCAGTTTAGACAAGAAATAGTTTGATTGTTTTATCATTTATTTTTTTTGAAAAAATTCAACTGACGAAATTCCAGAAATTCGGTTAAAAAAACCGCGTAACTTCGGAAATCCGCGAAATTTTTTGATGCAAATATCTTCGAAATACATGAAACGTAATCTAAAACAAAATTGTTTAGTGAATTTCGACTTTGGGACTTGAGACTTCCAAAATCGAGCTTTTTTTTATGTCGAATGTCTTAGAAATGCATGAAACATCGAGATCTGGTGTAATCTGAACATTTTATTTTTAAATCGAGAATTTTCTAACTGTCAAAGTGTTGAGTAAAAAAACATTTCGGGATAACACCAGATCTAAAGTTTCATGCATTTCTAAGAGAGAACGAGCAATCCGCGTAACTTTGGAAATTCGCGTAGAAAAATGCGTAACTTCGGAAATCCGCGTAAAAAAACAGGTAGCTTCAGAAATCCGCATAAAAAAACGCGTAAAAAAAGAATCCAGTGTATAACACTATTTTTGTAGGATTTATCAATTTCGAAAATAACACTTTGAAAAAAAAAATGATTAAAAATGTTTAGCCCTTTTCAAAAGACAGTCTGGATCAATTTTGGAAAACCAAAGTATGCAAAGTGACTTTTTGGGACAACAAATCGAGTTGGCGCGAAATTCGTCATATTTCTAGAGAAGAGTTTTCATAACATAATTCGAAGTTTCGGGAGGGGTTTGAACCCCTAAGACCCTCCTTGTATACTCGCCTGCCGGAGGGCCCTATCCTTCGGAGATCTCTAACTCCTGGGAACCCCTGCTATCATGCCATTCGACTCAGCTCGATGAGATCGAAAAATATGAATGAATGTGTGCTCTATTTAAGGGCTAAAGCCAGTAGGTTGCGTAAAACCAGGTGGCTTGCTTTGCGTATTACATTTCCCTTTCATGCTCTCTCGCAAATGTGCAAAATGACTCTCGATGTGGCCGGGTGGCCAAGAAAGTTTTGATATTTTCGGTTACAAGTTTGACTACACCACATAAAATCCAATAAAGCTACCGCTTCTTTCTGATCCGATTTTATTTCTATCTCAGAAAAAAATGGCGCCGCCATAGAAATCGACTTACCTTTACAAAAATAACTTTCACTCCATTTTTATCGCGCGACAACATATATGTTTTTATGCACTAATCGCATCTAAATTAAATTATCTAGACATTGTCAGGATAGATTTTTGATTCATGCTTTTGAATGCGAGATATTCAATGAACAAGTTGGAAGACGGTGTTTCCAGCTATGCCATTCTTCCTTCAGAAAAATGACTTTCCCGACCGCTAAAGTCAAACAATCATTCTGAAATTTTCACAGAATAATCTTAACTAATTTTCTAAGCGATTGTCATTTGGGTTTTTTGATATTCGTCACCGTTTCTGAGAAAATCAGATTTGATGCGTGAAAATAGCCCTCTAAAACACACTGGCCTCAGCCCTTAAAAAATTTTATTCTTCATTCAGTTTTCTCACAACTGGCTAAATCAAGTTCATTTGATTCAAAGATCTTGAAAATCGTTTCAGGCATCGTAGTCTTATTTTACGAGGAGGCAAAACACACACCGTTTCGAATAAGCCAATATCACAAGTACTTGATGTTTGAGGGCCCCCCGGTTTATAACCATTTTGAGGTCTTACCGGCGGTGGTTCATTTAGTGGCAACATTGTCATGGTTTCCCTGGAAAGCCATCGTCATCGCCATTATTGGTTGCCTTACACACAGCAAACAGGATAAATGCGTAGACCGGGTCCGTGCCAGTGTGTAACCTTTTTTGCCTCTGTCTCTCGGACGTTCTAAGCCAGCCTCCTCTTCAATACAGACCCCATTAGTCGAACCGGAATGTGTAAAGTGCCCGTGTTTTATATACTACAGGCGAGTGTCCGATCGGAGCCGGTTCTAACTTTCCTTCCAGCCCTTGGCAATGTGGGAGGCTCATTTTTACATACCAAGCCTGCAACAATCAGGCCAACAAGTCTGAGCAAAAGTTCTCTCCCCGTGGTTCAAGCTCCAAGCTTCCCCCATCCTGGCAGCCACCGCCGACAATTCCGGCTGGGAGTTTTCCACAATGACTCTCGGTCGGTTCGGTTGCGGTGGAAAGCTGGCCGGAGTTTCCACCTCACAACTTCCGGCTCCAAGGCTAGAAGAGCGTCGAATTTTGGTTGCGATTTGATGGGAGCTTGCACGCCAATATTAACGTAAAACGACTTTTGAAAACCCCTAAAACAAAAACTGTCAGACTACAGACTGAATCAATCATGGCAATGTCGGAGTAATAAACCGTATAACGGGTCTTGCCAATCCTCTGTTTCCATAAACACACACCCACTCAATGATTGTTGAACATGGTCCCGGTAGAGTTTTCCCTGAAATGAATCAAGCACAAATTGGACAAATATTTGCTCCAACACAGCCAGCAGTAATGGAAACACTTCGGCTATAAAAGTGAATATTCCACAAAACTTGCCACAAATGCCGAGAGTCGACAACGGGAAGGTGGTGCCGTTCCGGGTGCGAGGGTTTGTACGGATTGTGCCGCACCAAACAGGAGAAGATTTTTCCTCTTCGAGTGCACGTGGTGCTTCGACTAGAAAGGAAACCTTTGAGCTGGACCCAATCATGATAATATGATGATGATGTGTCTGTGCCTGCCGCCCCCTCCCGATGTTGTTACCACTCACTGGGCAGGCAGATGGGTTGTGAACTGCAGAACAACATATGTTGGTTCGAGAAGCCCGTCGTCGTAGGCTCGACAGGGAAAGTGATTTCGAGATTTTACAAATTGCTACCATTAGGTGTGTGTTCTCTCAATAGCCGGACCTGGCCGAGAACGAAGCTCGCCACTGTTACTGACTTTTTATTACGCACCATCATCCCTAACCGGATTGGTAAAACCTCCCTCCGGGTTGAGGGTTGAAGCTGGGAGAGAAGGACGATTTCGGGTTCCAAAGGCATTCCGATCCTACCGCGCCTTATAGTCAGAAGGATTGTGGACGGGACATGCGTCTGCTGTTGCTACTGCTTTTACCGGGTATCGAATCAACTTTTATCAACCACAGTCGGTCGGGCGGTTGAAGTGTGTGTGTGTGTGTGTGTGTAGGCTGTTTTCGGGTTTTGCTCCTACGCCAGAATATCGGTTTGGATTCTGACCCCGGAGTTTTGGTTACGATGTTGATTCTCCGGCAACAACGTACTCCGGTCGTTATCTAAAGTGTTGGCCAAAGTGGTTTGGGATCTCGATTTCTTCCTTGGAAGTGAATGATTCGATGTACGTATGTGTGAGTGTGTGTGTTTATGTGCGAGAATAGCTGGATTGGATGCAATTATTTGGTATAATTTGTGGTTGTGTGATTGATAAGAGACCGAAGCTTGAAGTTCATGTAAAATATAAAAAAAATCAAGTATCAATGCTTGCAGCTCGTTTTTGGATAATATTCTTTGCGTTGCATTTTGATAGGTAGTAGCAACGATGTAAAAATGTTTTTTTCGATGATCGAAATTTTTTAAAGATCTAATGCAAATCATTTGCATATTTGACAGAAAGCATTAAGTTTATCAAATTTTCATCAGACGAAATTAAAATATATGAGTTTGCATTTCTCATATAGAAAGGATATGCACTCGTTGTGAAAACAACCCTAGTGAATCCGTGAATGATCGCATTCAAAACAAACGAAAAGAAAGAAATCCGTCTAGTCTTTCACTTCAACAATAGCGAGTATCAATGCCAACGTAGCTCGTTTCCCTACGACAAAATATCATTTGCATAGAAATACTACTAGTGCTATGATTCTACTGGCACTAAGAATCCTTCCAGGTCGGGACTCAAACATGCGGCAACTGGATTGCAAGACCAGTGTCCTATGCATTGAATCGCCAAACCAGGTCAATATTACTACTACTTTTGAATACTACATTTGAATTTAAAGTTAGTGAAAATCGATTGAACCAAATTTGAGAAAATGAAGTGAGCTCCGTTGACCGTTTCCGGAACCGAGAACTGGATACCGGTATAATAAAATTTCAATGGCAGTTTGAAATAAATAACGAATCGAATACACTAAATAATAGCTCGTATGGCTATAAGCTAACATGACCTATAAATTGGAACAGTTTTGAGGACAACTTAGAAAATATTTTACGATTTTCTATGACGGTATGAAATTTTGAAAACTTATCATCTTGTAATCACCGGAAGTCAGACTTGAACATTTTTATAGGACTTTAGATTTGTAAATTTGAGCTTTATTTTATGAAAGTTTCATATGAGTTCATTCGGCCCTAGGCTATCATGATCTATCATTCCGGAACCGGAACTTTGTATGGGATCAGGGTCATTTAGCCGAAAACCGTTTCGCCGAATGCCATTTCACCGAAATAATCATTTCGCCGAATGGGTCTTTTCGTTGAAAATCATTTCGCTGAAATCCGTTTCGCCGAATGCCATTTCACCGAAAGAGTCATTTCACCGAAAGGGCCTTTTCGTAGAAAATCATTTCGCCGAAATCCGTTTCGCCGAATGCCATTTCGCTGAAAGGGTCTTTCCATCATCTCGCCGAAAAACATTTTGCCGAAAGCCGTTTCGCCGAAAGGGTCATTTAGTCGAAAGAGATTTCGCCGAAAACCGTTTCGCCGAGTACCATTTCACCGAAAGAGTCATTTCGCCGAAAGGGTCGTTTCGTAGAAAATCATTTCGCCGAATGCCATTTCACCGAAAGAGTCATTTCGCCGAAAGGGCCTTTTCGCAGAAAATCATCTCGCCGAAAAACCTTTTGCAGAAAGCCGTTTCGCCGAAGGGGGCATTTCGCCGAAAAGGTCATTTCGCCGAATTCTTCATTAGTCTTAATATCGTGATAGGAAATTGATAAATAAAGACAAATAAAAAATGATTATGTTTACTTCCATTTCGTTCACCTACAATCGTATTTCTGATATGATCCAGAGACTTGAATAATTTTTGTAGGTTCATGATCCTCAGAACGGAGTTCCCGAAAAAAAACTTGTTGACTTTATTAGTGTACCCATTCATTTGAATCTAAGTTAGTTTGTGCGGTTTTCACATTGTTTCAATAGCCTTCCTATATAAAATAAGACAAAAAAATTTCCATGAAGCCTCGAAATTCAATGAACCCATGTGTCAATAGTATAATAATAATTTGAAGAGTCCAAACAATAAAAATACCAACAAGTTCAGAAATCCTAAAAGTCCGAAGAACCTAATAGTGTGAGGAGTTTTGAAGTCCAAAACGTTCAGAAATTCTAAGAGTTTTAAAAAATCTCAGTAAACCAAAAGTTCGAAAAACTAATTCCATGATTAGTAACGAGTCTAGCTAACTAGAAGAATTCTATAGCTAGTTCAAATGAATTGGCTCTTTTTTACATCGTGACTTATGAAAACACTCGTCTCATAGATCACGTTTTTTTGACTGCCAATGTTGCAATTCATGGACGAGAGACTTATCAAAGCTTTTAGCAAAGCCAAAACACATGATCTTGAAGACCCTAAAAAACTGCACTAAAAACTGATAGCTCATCCCAATTCGTCTTTCAATTGGTGCTTGGTTTCGCGTGCAGTGTTGCATGTGGCACCGTTCTGTAGGAAATCAAATGTTGACCGAGTGGTGGATCATGATATTGTATTGAAATTTGCTTTTCTACTGAGTGCACAGACAGTCAACGAACTAAACCGGGGATGACTACGAAATGAGTAAACCAAACAAACTTTTCAGTTTACTCCAGCCGTTAGGGGTTGTGCAGACTCCTTTGCATCCGATTTAGCTGCTTTTGTCCGAAAATTTTTCTATAGCTTGTTGTTTACATTGGGAGAGTTCTTTATGTTTATGAGAACCCAATACCGCTCGATAGGGCGTAAATTCGTGCAGTACAACATGGACTCCATTCGCTTCCAACCATTCCAAAACATCTTTGGCGAAGTCACAAGATGCCAAAATCATACCAGAATAGCGAGGGAGCGTCATGGTAACAATTGTTTTTTAGGCATTCTTCGCTCGATCACAGCTGCGTATTGCCTGCCAAACCAAATATTTTTTTGGGAAACTTGACCGTTGGCTTTGGCCTGAAATGCTCCTCTACGCCGTTCCGTTACATAGCAGTATAAAAAGACATCCCGGGAAATTGCTTAAAGTCTACTAGCAAATGAGTTTTATCGTCCATAATCACGCACGAAAACTTCGTCAAATATTATATAATTTTGTATCGACACAACTTGCAAGTCCGGCTTTTAGCCATCACATTCTCTTGATTATTACGGTTAAGAGAAAATGATGGCTTATTGGTCAATTGGTTAAACTTCTTCAGGGCAAAACGACTACAAATATTTTTCGTCAAATTGGTTAAAAAATGGCTACTCTACAACAAGCAATTCCCTTGCACATCGATTACGATTGAGCACTCAATTTAAATGTTACACCATACTTGACGAGGTATAAACTTCCAAACGTTGGCCGTTAACGAAAAATAAATGTTTTTACGAAAAACCAATTGACCAAAAAGCCATCCTTTTATTTGAAACAACATTAATTGGTCGCATCCGCATCAAATAAATTACGGTTCAGTACAGTTTTCACCTTGAACGACTTGAAAACTGGTGCAATTGTTGCAGTTAAATAAGACGAATAGCGTAATTAATATTCAATTCTGTAAGGAGTGCAAAACAATTGAATTTCTTAAAGATAAAAACAATATGCACTATGTGGAAAACAAGGATATAAGCGTTCCTGTCAATAATCTACCTTCGGCTGCTAAGGATTTGTAAATTCTAGACATCAAGAAGCAGTACGGAGAGATTGTTTCCATCAAAAAATTAAGTTTCAAAGATTTTTCCTTAACAAACCCTTGGTATTACATTCCGGTAGCGGAATTTGACCTTCTGTTTCAACAGACTTCGCAGCCGATTTAAAGTGTACAGAACCATTGCATGGCTAGTGCTACGATTCTACTGACACTAGGAATCCTTCCAGGTCGGGGCTCGAACATACGACAACTGGTTTGTAAGACCAGCGCCCTATGCGTTGAACTGCCAACCCGGGACAATTTTTCCTTAGTATTTTCAATCCTCATCCGCCTAAAGAAGCCTATACCATCTTATGTGACTGCTGGTCAGGACATAAAATTACTATGAAAATTGCTGGTCATTTATGAGCATCAATTTCTGCCTCAATTTTGTGAAATTCAGAAACGCTCTTGATTGTTTGTGCACCTTGACGAATTTGTTGTCTAAAAAGTAGTCTGGCAGAAATGATTTATCGATCAAATTTTCGACAGTAAATAAAGACGAAAAAAATATCTAAGAAACCGACTTTTGAACTTTTTTAGTCATATACAATATATAGTGGCTTGGGATCTCGATTTCTTCCTTGGAAGTGAATGGTTTTTAATGTACATATGTGTGCGTGTGTGTGTTTATGTGCAAGAATAGCTGAATTGGATGCAATTATTTGTTATAATTTGTGGTTGTGTGATTGATAAGAGACCGAAGCTTGAAGTTCTCATTTTAGAGCAGTAATTTCTGAGATTGATTGCCTTAAATATAATTAAAAATTATTCATGTACATGTAATAATTGTAGATATAGCAAGCAAATAAACGATTCATGGAAATATAAAAAAAGGTGTTATAATTAAATATTCAAGTATCTTAAGAACAGCTACTTTTAGAAGAAAAGATATCATGAACAAATTTATTGCCTTCAAGCTGTAGAATAATATTCTACTGTTTAAATGATTATCTTTCAACGAGAACTTGAAATTTCGAATATATCTGTAAATTGTAAAAGGACGGATGGGATAGTCATCAATCTGTAGGTTTTAATAACAGCTTTAAAAAAAATTATCAAAAAAAAATTGAAACCATGCTTTTTTTATTTAACTTTTTCGAAAAATTTTTTCAGCGTGTATTTTTTTTAGAGTGCCCAATCGATTCCCTGCAACTGCTTCCTGAACGCCATTTTTGTACAGTTAACGGTTTCCGAGTTACAACGATTTGAAAAAGGCAACTTTTGTGAAATGCAAAAACACATACGCCCTTTTAAAAATCAGTCGTGAGTCGGATTGACCTCTCAATCGGTTCAAAACTTATGGTTTGCCATACTGAAGCCATATGCCAAGTTTCATCCAAATCGGAGAAGGTCGAGTCTGAGGATCTGTTAAGCATTTCTGGAATTGCTCATATGGCTCCCCGTCGTTGTTCACTTTTCGTTGTATTTTTCTTCAATGCAAACGACCAAAAGCAGAACGACGCAATCGCTCTTGTTTGAAGCGAAATTGGCTCTGCGGATGTCCCGCAGCAGAACTGCTCACAGTGTCGATTGATTCCATACTGAACCAAATTTTGTTTAAAGCTTTCTTTTTACGCGATTTCGTGTGTAGTTTTTTCACAAATTGTCGGTCTTAATGGCCACAAAAATTGTAACATGCAGAAAGCCATCAGTATAGTATGCTGCACGGCATTCTTTTCTGGCATTCATAAGAGTCAAATTGTGGAATTATCCACGAGATTAGGCGCTGTTCGGAGCATTTTTCATGTAACAATATTCGTACATATTGTTTATGAGGTTTATTCCAAACTCACAGAAACCAATTTTCAGCTCTCAAAAAAGAATAGAAAATACTCCGTACAAAAGCTAGATAAGGTCGAAGTCGACAACTTTTAAATTTTTTAAGTCCTGATGGAAATAATAGCTCACAAAAATATTGTCTTAAGGCTGAGGGAAATAATGATGAAATTAGGACAATTGTATTGATAACTGCTTTGTACACATCTTGACCACCTTCCTGGTAATTTATCGTTACCAAGTCCGGGTTGGCGGTTCGATGCATAGGACGCTGGTCTTACAAGCCAGTTATCGTATGTTTCAACCCCGACCTGGAAGGATTCTTAGACTACGAAATCTGTTGAAACAGAAATTCAAAATTCCACAAAAAGAACGTAATGCCAAGACTTTGCTTTCACACCAATAGAAATGTTCGTCTTTTGAAGCAAACCAATCAGACACCTAGTTTTCGACTTCTTCGTAGGAATAGAAGTGCTGCTCCGCCAATGCGTGGCTCATCGATGAAAACAAGTGGTAGTCGGAAGGAGCCAACTTTTGTGAATATGTCAGGTGGTTTTGTATCCCGAACCGGCTTTGGTTTTGTGAACAGGCGTATTGCCGTGTAAAAAAATTACTCTGCCGTATCTTCAGACCCGCTCTGGTCGTTTTTCGATCAATTCATGGTTCAAATTGATCATTTGTTTGAGTGATTAGCATTAACAGTTTCGCCAGTGATTTGTATTAGTCTTGTTAAGACGTAGAGACGCCGTCTCAATAAAAAATTTTTTTTTCGATGAACGATTCATGGAAATATAAAAAAAAGGTGTTATACTTAAATATTCAAGTATCTTAAGAACAGCTACTTTTAGAAGAAAGGATATCATGAACAAATTTATTGCCTTCAAGCTGTAGAATAATATTCTACTGTTTAAATGATTATCTTTCAACGAGAACTAGAAATTTCGAATATATCTGTAAATTGTTTTAGCTGTAACTTCTTCATTTTTCAAAAAGGACGGATGGGATAGTCATCAATCTGTAGGTTTTAATAACAGCTTTAAAATAAAAATTAAATCTATCATTCAATTCACGTGGCACTCATTTTTCACACTTTCGGACTTTTCCTAACGCTTCTAAACGGCCGAAAATTGTTTGTTGTGCAACATTTTACATTGCTGCCATTCGCTTTTGACTGGAAGTATGATCTTCATCCAATAGCACTGATCTAAAAGCAGCATTTGACAAAATTGACCACAAAATACTTCTTTGTAAATTGTATCGTCTGGGATTCTCAAAGTTTCACGGTATTTTGTGCGGATTTTCGAAGCCATCCATTTTTTTTAAATGCGGATTTCCGAAGTTATGCCGTTTTAAGAGCGGACTTCAGCGGGAGAACATGCTATTTTTATGTGTTTTTACGAAGTTATGCGATTTTTTAATTTGGACTCCCGGAGTTATGTGGTTTTTAATTATTATTATTATTATTATTATTATTAATATTATTATTATTAATATTATTATTATTATTATTATTATTATTATTATTATTATTATCATTGTTATGTCCATCTGATATAAAAATCTAAATGGACGAGGATGGGAAAAAGCCCATTTGAGTAGCCAATCAAATGGGCGCAAAAACCATCATCTTTTGAAACAAAAATATGAATAACAATAATTACAATACGAAAATAAAAATAATCACAAATTAACATACATATGACAAAAAACATCAAAACAAAGATTGTAAAATATATAGTCAAAGTTCAACAGATCTTTTAATTTTCCTAATAAAGCTACTAGATGATTCTCCAAACTCGAAATGTTTTTTCACAGAAGTAAACGTTCGAATACATGCAGTTATCGGCTCATTATATCCAAATAGAGTTCTGTGAAAACTGTTATGTAGCTCGGGAGCATCAATTTCTCCGTTTATTAATTTTCCTATGATCAATGCCTGTTGAATTTTTCGTCGGCGTAGCAACGTAGCAATCCCTAAAAGCTGACACCTTTCCGTATATGGTGGTAGATTTGCAGGGTCTCGCCATGGTAAGTGTCGCAGCGCCAAACGAACAAAGTGTTTCTGTAATGCGGATTTCCGGAAATATGAGGTTGTATGCGGATTTCCCTAGTTATACGGGTTTTTCTAAGCGGATTTTCAAAGTTATGCGGGTTTTTTTTCCGAAGTTTTATGGTTTATTATGCGGATTTATGAAATTATGCGGATTTTATAAGTGGGTTTCCGAGGATATGCTATTTTTTATGCGAATTTACGAAGTAATGCGATTTTTTAAATGCGAATTTCCGAGGTTATGAGCGATATCCTGAAATATGCGATTGCTTTATGTGGTTTTCCGAAGTTTTGCGGATTTTTCCGAAGTTATGGCGTTTTGAAATTTCCGAGAATGTGCGACATTTTCAAGTGGAATTCCATAGCTATGTGTTTTTTTCAATAGGGATTTCTGAAGTTATGTGTTTTTTTTTATTCGGAACACTGTGGAATGGTTTTTTAACATTTCCGAAGTTATCAAGTTTTTTCTGCTGTTTTCCAAGAATTTGCTATTTTTTGTGCGTTTTTATGCGGATTTCCGAAGCTATCTTTTTTTCATACGGATTTCTGTATCTATGCGGTTTTATTAATACGGATTTCCGAAAATATGCGATTTTTTAATGCGGATTTCCAAAGTAATGCACATTTTCAAAGTTATTCCATTTTCTTCGCGGATTTCCGAAAATTTACGATTTTTAAACTGATTTCCGAAGTTAAGCGAATTTCCGAAGTAAATGAAAAAGAAAAATCAGTGTATCAACATTCTTGTTCAATCGATCAACGTCAACGAACGGGGTTGTCCAGAACATCTAATATACCTAATCCAGTTCAAACTCTGGTTTGACCTAATTGTATCATTTGAATTAGCCTTAAAAATAAAAACTCTTCCAAACCCCCTGTGACAATTGAGACATCCTCAGTCAAACCGCGCGAAGTGGTCATTTCCTGGACGCCAAACAGCTCCTAGAAACCAAGTGCCCTCTCCGTATCAGGGTTCCAAATAATCCGACCGATTTCGGTCAACCGATGACGACTTCCCACCGACGACTTCCACCGTTCGTTCGTTCGTTCGTTCCAAGAGGCTAACAACGAGTGTTCCGAGTTCCGACAGACACGACAGCCCTGCACCACTAACTGTCGGAATGGTTTTTTTTAATGTTCTCCTCCGGAGCAGCAGCATAAGCAGCAGCTAGTAAAACGGCCAACCCATGAAAAGCCAGAAAGTACATAAACATAACGAGCCGGAGATGGCTCCACCATCCAGCTGCCAGTCAGCCAGCCAGCCAGAGCGCACCCGACACACATAACAGTTCTAATTTTGGGTCTGGCCACGACCACACACATCGGTCTTGTAAAAGCCAAATAGCTCCGAACCCGGCATCAGTGAGCATGTCGGAAAGCAACGTCGGTGTCCGTTTGGGATTTTCCAAGAGCGAGTGAAAGCAGCCATTCTCGGTGGAGACTCGAAATAATTTAATTTTCAAATAATTATGTGAGAACTTCAAATTATATACCAACACGAATCACATCGTCATTCGCCGTCATCAGCGTCATTACCGTCATTACCGTCATCGGCAATAGCTCCTGGGACCGACTACCGGAGGGCTGCGGCACGAAAGCCAAATACATAATCCTCTATGCTCCCCGACCTCAAATCTAGCAAGATCCCATCAAGATTGCAGCATCCCGCCACCGCAGGAGGGAAAGAGAAATCCGTTTCACAACCCGAAAGTTGCTGCTGGCTGGTTGACTGACTGACAGGCAGGCAGTACATAAGCTTTTTCTGCTCCGTGCGGACTCCGCCTCGAACACGTGTTTTTCATCTCACCGCTCTCTCTCTCTTTCTCTCTCTGCAGCAACTTGCAGATCCTTTTCACTCCGTACCGGGAGAACGTTTTCCACACACACGGGAAATTGTTGGTTTTTCGCTCTCCGAGTTTCCTGCTTGGGTACGCGCCGGGCTATTATCAATGAATTTGGCTCTCCCGCTCGCTCCCATCCGATCGCTGCTGGTCGTTTTGAACGGGCGGTGGGGGGTCGGTCGAGCGTGGGAAAACACCAGCTGTGGAGATTGATAATGCATTTCTAGAGACTAGAGCTGGCTGTGCGAAACAGAAACAGAAAACGAGAGCGAACGAGTGAGTGAGTGAGGAAGTGAGCGAGAGAGAAGGAACACGCGAAAGTGCATAATAATAACATCTTGTCCGAGGTAAACCCAACCCAGTTTAACCGCAGAGCAGCGGAACCTTGCCAGGTCGCGCGGTGTGAGTTTTGTTTTCTTGGGTGATTTTTCTGAGATGACGAAGAAATGGAAATTAAGGAAAAAGCGATGCTGGGTAAATATACATAAGGCTTGGGGAGGTGCAAGTTCGGGGACAGGGCAGTTTAGTTTCAGCTTGTTCGGTATCGATTTTTCGCAATTAAATTCAGTTCTTGGTTGTACTAAAGGTTGTAAAATTTCAGTCACTGTTTGGACTATAATTTATTACCTTTGAGTTGATGAACAATTGACAGGTGATCATAATAATCATAATCACGAAGAAATGAGATGGAATCAGTTTGCCACTTGTTGCTCTTCTTCAGAGACGATTTGAGGCGGAATTGCGATTGATGAGTGTCAAACAAAACAAACATTAAAATAAAATAAACTGATGAAAGGCATAACATGATGATGTCACAGAATTGGATTGTTTTCGGAGATTTGTATTATCACATTCGACCTTCAGTTTCAACATACTTCGCAGCCGATTCATAGCGTACACACTTAGTTTTTTCGCTGAATCTCGACAACAAAAAATTACCAAGATTCGCACAATTGAGTACTCGGTAATCGTCTCGGCAAATTTTTTTCTCATATTTTAAAAATGTCAGCAAAAAGTTTACTGTCGGTTCGACATAATCATTAGCGAATGTTCGGAAAAAGTAACTACTTATATTAAATCCTAATTCTGAGCTACTTCCAAAATATCATCCATTTATTCGAAACATCACCGGAAAACTTCTGCAAAATATTTCGTCAGAAAATGAATTTTTAAAATATATTGCGAAATTTCGAAAAAACCAGTTATATGTCTGACGTTACCCACCCACTTTTTACTTAAAGTATATACACTGAAATCTGTTGTTATGCGAGTTAACGTTATGCGAACGTTCCTCATTAAATTCCGTACAGACTTCTTGGCGACAAGTTTTTACACTTTTTTCCAATCTTTTTCGAACTGTTGAATGGTTTCGACTGCCGAGACATGTTTCCTAAGATGTGCCTTCGTTAATGCCCAAAATTCCTCAATTGGTCAGAGTTGTGGGCAATTTGGTGGATTAATGTCTTTTGGAACAAAAGTGACATTTTTGGTAGTATACAATTCTACCGTTGATTTCGAGTAGTGGCAAGAAGCCAGATCTAGCCAGAAGACAACAGGATCCTTGTGGCTTCGAACCATGGGTAGAAGTCGTTTTTGAAAACATTCCTTGATGCATATTTCGCTGTTCATTGAAGCAGTGGTGATGAAGTATTTCGAAATCTTACCGCAGCTACAAATTGCTTGCCAGACCATAACTTTCTTACCAAATTTTTCGACTTCAATCGATGTCTCGGACTGGTTTAACACTTGCCCTTCTCGCACCGTATTATATTGTGGTCCCGGCAAAGTTTTGGTTGTTTCTGCTTCTTATAGGTTCGAAGATTCGAACGTTTTTTAGCACGAAGAACATTTGACTTCGAAGTGCCCACTTTTTGGCCACATCCCGAACTGAAACCTCCTTCTTTTACTCGAACCTTTTTTTTTATCCAACTGAGTGTTAGCAGGACCTTTTTTTCGACCCGTTTTCGGTTTATCCTCAAAGGTGTTATCCTTACCGAACTTCCTGATTGCATTTCGCACGGCTTTTTCACTTACTCCTTCCATTTTTGCTATCCTTCTCAGTGACAGTCCGCGTTCTGTGCACCATTTGTACACAATTTTTCGACGTTGTTCTGCTGAAAGTCCACGCATTTCGAAACAAACTAATGAAAACGAATAAACAACTGCACAAGTGGTTAGAGAAGAGTGTAAACAACAGGACTCAGCCATAAAAATTGACAGATACTGAAGTGGACGCAGCCATAAAAATTGACAGATTCTAAACCATTGCGAAATGGCAGCGGTTTTTTGTTGCGTCCATACTTTTGGGACAGTCTTTAATCGTTTTTCACTGATGAGTTCAGCAGAAGATTATGCCAAATTTCGGCAAAAAGTTGCACTTTGCCGAATAATCAGAAAATCCACTGAACGAATCTCGAAAAAAACAGCACATTGATGACAGAGCAATCAGTAAAATAGCGTGATGCCGATCTGTAACGGAATTTTAGTATGCCGAGCTCGAGAAGTGGTTTTAAGTGTGTACAGGACACCATGGCACTTTGATCCTACTGACACTAAGAATCCGTCCAGGTTGGGACTCGAACACACGACAACTGGCTTTTTCATGTCTCTTTATTCCACCTGGTGGCGTGATAATTCCATTCTGTTATCATTCAAACAATTTCATTAAAATATATTCCTTCATTGGGATAATTTCTGACAGGAATTCGAGCTGATTTTTAGTACAAAATTCTTTAAGAATATTTCGGTTAAAACTTGCTTCAGATAGAATTGGAACAAAGACAATTGCCTGTATTTCAGTTATTTATTATTGAATTCAAGATCTTTTTTTATACAAATGTAGCGTTTTCTTTATACATTTAAGAAAAAATACGGATTAAATTTTTCGTTACGGTTTCGAAGGAATTCTCGATTTTTTTCTGTAAAAAGGGCCATTAGGCGGCGCACACCTTCTTCGTCCATCGTCGTCATCTGATTGATGTCTTTGACAACCTTTCCCTTTGCCTTGAGTCTCTCTTGATTGCCCAGTATTTCTCAATTGGACGGAACTGGGGGCAGTTGGGTGTGTTAAGGTTTTTCGGAACAAACTGGACCCCTTTCTCTGCATACCATTCTTGAACGACTTTGCTGTAATGACAGCTTTCCAAATCTGGCCAAAACATTACGGGATGGTCGTGGGATCGAATGAACGGCAAAATTCGTTTTTGGAGGCACTCTTTTTGGTATGGTTCCGATGTCATTGTCTTATTTGTAACGAAAACTTTTGTTTTTTTTTTGCCACAGCTGCAAATGCCCTGCCAAATCATAAACTTTCTTGCAAATTTGTCGGCAAAAACCAATTTAAATTTGGCTGCAAAATCCCCCCGAGCCGTTTCCAAGTAAAATTGTTGACCTGGGATTTGTCCGAAATCAGCCTTGACATAGGTTTCATCGTCCTTCAGAAGACACCCGTCGAACTTGGTCAGCACCTGGTCATATAGTTTCCGAGCACGAATTTTGACCACACTTTTCTGTTCTATGGTCCGATTTGGCTGTTTGCTAGCTCGATAGAACTTGATTCCTTCCCGGAGTCGACATCTTCTCTCCGCCAACACCAACAAACTGAATGGTCTTTTTCAGGGCATCCTGAGTTTTCTAGGGAATATTTCCAAAAATATATTTCGGATAGATACAAACAAGTGTATGTGGAACACAAAAAAACTGAAGTCGAAATATTCTAAATATTTGAAACAAAAATCAAAAGTGGTTTTAATAATGGTTATGTAGTCCTACGTCAACAGTTCGAACAACCCCATAGGGCTGTCCCTTGAAGTTTTTTGAAGACGACGAATTGGAGGCTTTTCTGCATGGTCTTACAAGGCGCAAGAAGAGTTTTGTTATCTCATTACGCTTGAAAAAGACAGATACTTGCCTGTGCATAAAAAGATTGGAATTTATTGAAAAGATCGGAAATTGGGTGCCGTACGAGTTGAAACCGTTTTTTTTTGTCGTGTTATTAGTAGAGACGGAAAATCAAACCCGAATAATTCATCAACAAAATTAATTATTCAAGTAGATAAAGTATTGTTATAGCGGTTATATAGCATCGCAGAGAAATCGAAGTGAATTTAGTTTAAGGAGTTTTTCTTCTTCACTTTTGGTGCTCTCGGAACAGGAAAAGTGGAGACCAAAGCAAAGTCCTGGCATTACATTCCTTTTGTGGAATTTGGCCTTTCTGTTTCAACAGACTTCGCAGCCGATTCTTAGTGTACAGAATCATTGCATGGCTAGTACTATGGATCCTACTGACACTATGAATCCTTCCAGGTCGGGGCTCGAACATACGACAACTGGCTTGTAAGACCAGCGTCCTATGCAGAGGAGACCAGTAGTGCCGAATTAAGTTTTCATGCCCACAAACTAACAAGCTCTGCAAACTAGAAGAATTTATCAGACAGCTTTATGGGATTTGTACTTGTTTTAAACCATCGTTCGTGGAAAAATACTAATAAAATTGGTAATTTTCCACTTATCACGCTTTAGTTACAGAACCGGAAGTCGGATCTAAATAAAATGTTCTACAAATTTTTAGGATAAGATTCATTTGAATCTTAGTTTGCGAAAATCGGTTGAGTTATTTCAGAGATAATTGAGTGTAAACTCCGGAACCGGAAGTCACAATCAAATGAAATACAATAGCAGGCTATGGGACCATGATACCTTTTATTTGAATCTTTGTTTGTGAAAATCGGTTCAGCCATCTCTGAGAAAAGTGAGTGCATATTTTTGTTACATACAGAGAGAGAGAGAGAGATTTGCTCAGTTCGTCGAGCTGAGTCGAACGGTATATGACATTCGGCCCTCGGTTAAAAAATCGATCTTCACAGTGATTGCATAGCCTTTCTATATGAGAAAGGCAAAAACGTATTAAATATAGAAACGATAAAAGAAGACAGTGGAAGACCGACAGAAAACAAAATACAAAAAATTGTAGACAGAAGTTCGAAGACGAGAGACAGGAAACCGAAGAGGTCAGACAGAAGACGGAAATCAGAAAATGGAATACTGAAGATGGAAAATGGAAAAAGAACATAAAAGACAGAAGTCGGAAGATCGAACGGAGAACCAAATACGAAAGACAAATGCAAAAAAAACGGAAAACAAATACTAGCAGATAAAAAACAAAAGATAAAGAAAAGAAGCCTTCATACTGCAAGCTAAATATTGAATAGATTAAAAATAATGGAAAAAATAGCTGAAAAGCATTCAATGGAACATAACTAGACAAGATAAATGAACTGGATAAAGTAAAGAAAACATAAGACAAGCAAAGTCAAAGCGAAAGACGAAAAATGACAGACAGAAACCCGAAAATAGAAAATAATCGAAATACGATAGCTAAAAAAGACAACAACATATACCAAAAGACCGAGCAGAAGGCAATGAAGGGCTGAGGACAGTGCGTTAAAGACAAAGGTTTTTCGCTATTTTTCCGTTTCAAATTAAATTTTCTTAAAACCGATGAAAAATATCGAAAAATCCACCTGATAATATTCTGTGTTGAGAATATTCTATGGAATTTTCGGAATGATTCATTGAGGTTACCGCAATGCTCGAAATAACATTTGACCTCTATTTGTTCATCGAATATCTCGGCTTTGAATTTTTAGATCCTAAATCTACTGTGGCAAGTCTAGATAATTTAGTTGAGATACGATTAATACATAAAAACATGACGTCGCGTAAAAAAAAGTCTAATATTTTTTTGTGAAACATAGTCAGTTCCAATGCATCTGCCATGTTTTTTTCGCATCTGCCAATTTCCTGGTAGTGTTCGGGAAAAGAAGAGGAGAGAAGAGAAATAAAATCTACTCAACAAGGTTCCTTTGAAGGTTATGTATCGGCTTTTCAGTCTTATAACAGTTCGGCTGAAAAGTTCGTATCGTTCAATAGAAACACACATTTTTTTTGCCAAAATTCGTTTTTATTATTCAACATAATTGCGATATAGCGATTATAGCGATCTTCCAACTTTTCGATACCATTTTTGTAGTACGATTTGTCCTTTGCCTCAAAATAGGCCTCAGTTTCAGCGATTACCTCTTCATTGCTTCTAAATTTTTTACCAGCGAGCATTCTCTCGAGGTCTGAGAACAGGAAAAAGTCACTGGGGGCCAAATCTGGAGAAAACGGTGGATGAGGGAGCAATTCGAAGCCCAATTCGTTCAATTTCAGCATGGTTTTCATCGACTTGTCACACGGTGCATTGTCTTGATGAAACAAAACATTTTTCTTCTTCAAATGAGGCCGTTTTTTTGAAATTTCGTCCTTCAAACGCTCTAATAACGCTATATAATAGTCACTGTTGATGGTTTTTCCCTTTTCAAGGTAGTCGATGAAAATTATACCATGCGAATCCCAAAATACTGACGCCATAACCTTACCGGCCAATTGTTGAGTCTTTCCACGCTTTGGGCTCGGTTCATCGCGTGCAGTCCACTCAGCTGACTGTCGATTGGACTCCGGAGTGAAGTGATGGAGCCATGTTTCGTCCATTGTTGTATATCGACGAAAAAAATCGGTTTTATTTCGATATAACAGCTCCAAACACTGCTCAGAATCTTCAATTCGTTGTTGTTTTTGATCGTTTGTGAGCTCACGCGGCACCCATTTTGCACAAAGCTTTCTAATATCCAAATATTCGTGAATAATATATCCAACACGTTCCTTTGATATCTTTAGGGTGTCAGCTATCTCGATCAACTTCACTTTACGGTCATTGAAAATCATTTTGTGGATTTTTTTCACGTTTTCATCGGTAACAGCCTCTTTTGGACGTCCACTGCGTTCATCGTCTTCGGTGCTCATATGACCAGTACGAAATTTTGCAAACCACTTACGAATTGTTGCTTCGCCCGGTGCATAGTCTGGATAACACTCATCAAGCCATTTTTTGGTATCGGCGGCACTTTTTTTCATCAAAAAGTAGTGTTTCATCAACACACGAAATTCCCTTTTTTTCATTTTTTTCACGATAACAAAAGTAGCTTCACTTAAAATGCAATATCTCACAAACTAACAATCAGACAGCTGTCAAATTTATACACGTATCTTTTGAAGGTTGGTACCAACTGAAAATGGTATGAATTTAATTCTAGTGGCGCCCTCTCATAGAAACGATACGAACTTTTCAGCCGATCTGTTATAAATTAAGAACTCCTTTATTTTCTCTTCTTCCAACGTTTCGGTCCTTACTGGACCTTTTTCAAGGAATCTGTAATGTTTATTGTGTCAATTACATTCATAATTACAATCTATATAAACATTTTAACATTTACCGACAATTATGGTGTTCTTTTGTCTGTTAGTTCTAGTTGAACATATAGTGGACATACTTTATCCACAACTATAGTGAAAATGAATTATTTTAAACTGTTGTGAAAATATCTTGTACAATTTTTATCGTGCACCTACTGTAATTTGCGAAATAATAAATTATAACGTTTATTTTAGACGACCCTAAAAATATTGACACAATAAGCATTACAGATTGCTTGAAAAAGGTCCAATAAGGACCGAAACGTCGGAAGAAGAGAAATTAAAGGAGTTCTTAATTTATATAAGACTGAAAAGCCGATACATAACCTTCAAATACCCGTAACAGTCGTTAACAATATAAATTCAACAAGGTTCCTAAAGAAGGTTTGCAAACGGAATGAGGCGAGTCAGGGAGGAAATCAGATGGAATAGATAGAAGACCAAAAACGAAGCCAGAAGAAGAACGACGTTGGACGGAATACAGAAGAAGAAAAACAGAAGACTGAAGGCTAATGTTAGTACCCTGAAGACAAAAAAAAACAAAAAAAAGAAGCCTTCGAGTGGCGTTAGAAGTTCCAAGTAAACTGCTAATGAACTGATGAATCGAAGATGAAACTAATAATTTTTTTTTAACATCGCTAACACACAAAATTTCATCAGTTAGGTCCCTTCGAACGAACTAATCACGAACATATTCCAATACAATAGTGTTTATCGAATTACCTCGTTCCAAACCGAAATGCACCCTCGACAGTTTCCCATTTTACCTCTTGAGCTCACACGTGTTCACACTTTTCCGAAGCAGCATAAATCTCCAGACAAACATAGCCAAATCATGCACGTAGGTAGAGGGATACTCTTTCAGGCAGCTTTCGCAAGCACCCCGGTAAACCCAGGGGGAAAAGTCTCACCGACAAACCGTCCGACCCGTCAATTGGGTCCCTTTCGCTTCATTCTGATATGCTGATATCTTCCGTTCGGTTGCGATTTGCCTCCCGGTTCGACAAGCACAACTCGACAAGCACACTCGTCGTACATGTGTGCGCGCTCTCTCCCAAATTAATGGCAGTTAAATGTTCAAAATTTTTATTAAACAATTTCCCGAAAAATCCTGCCACTTTCACAACTTATTCCACCACCATCGAATTGCCTCGGCCGTCGTCATCCTCGTCGTCGTCGTCGTCGTCGTCATCGTCTATTCGGTTCAAGTAGTCGTAAATACCGTAGAGAGCAAAAAAGGGGTATCATCATCACTCATTCGTTCGCTGAAGCGAGCTCGAGTGTTTCGCATATCCTTTCATTGTTGAGAGAAGCACCGCGTGGGTTGTTTGGTATGTTGTATTGTTTTTATGAACTTTGACACAATGGCTTAGAAGAGCTGAGTGACGACAGTTTAGGTTGTGAAATATAGCTCAAACGAAATTATCAACAAAAAAACAACAGTCGGACAC
The DNA here is from genome assembly GCF_030247185.1 of Malaya genurostris. Taxonomy (NCBI): domain Eukaryota; kingdom Metazoa; phylum Arthropoda; class Insecta; order Diptera; family Culicidae; genus Malaya; species Malaya genurostris. Next base: position 151,408,723 of record NC_080570.1, read on the forward strand.
AATCCCCGAGAATATCGATTTTAAGATCCTTGTCACAACTCTTCCCACCCAAAATGAAAATCAATAGCCATGTTCACTCGCTCACTGACCTATCTTCTCTTTCCAGTCCAGCGAAGCTGACCAAATATTATTATGAATTTTTAATCCTAATCTTTTCTTTTTTTTTTGTTGGTTGGTTATCCAGTTCGGACCTAGTTTCCTTACTATACGCGAATGTGCCAGAAAAGGGCTCCGTGACTTTTACAGGACAAGGTAAACGGCATCCACTAGATCTCCACACACAAACACACACACGTGTTCGTACTTTACATGGCTAAATGGTCATCTGCTCGGCGTTAGACGTCTGCGACTGAGATTCGTGCGATTAAAATTCGCGAAATGCGTTGGCACACTCTGTCAGGAGAAGGACCGCTTGGCATTTAGATGCATTCATGATGATGATGATGATGACGATGATGTCGATGATGACTATAGTGATGATGACAAAAAATAACAATGAATATAGAAGTTGTAGCATCAGTTCATGATTCCTGATCGGATCCCGTCGGTACATTGATTCGATCGTCAGCATCAGTAATTGCATACGGACCGGTGTAATGAGCTGCCCGATGAGTGTAACCCGACAGATTAGGCTGGGCGAATCGAATTTGTTGCTCTAATAATTAATATAAAGTTAGTTTGTTATTGGTATATGGATCAGTATACCGGATAGACGATGGTTTTATGAAATTTGTCGATACCAGCTACAAAAATAAAAGACAAAAACTCGATGCTTTTGCGAGACTGGGAAAAAGCTAATGAATGAGATATCAGAAAATGAAAACTTGCGAAAAACTACAAAGAACTGCCCTATGTGGTTGTTCGAACTGTTGACGTTGTCCAAAACACTGCTAAAATTGGGTTGTTTTCAATATTTAGGCGGTAGTTTTTTTGTGTTCTTTGTAAATATATGTTTAGCTTTGCGAAATATTTTTTTGAAAATAATTCTTTAAAAATTTTGATGCCCTGAAAAGGACCATCTAGTAATTTGTTGATGTTGATGATGAAAGGTGCTGATTACGAGATCTCCCTGCGTTTTCCCCGACTACGCAAAAACAGCAAAATTTCGATTAATATTAGACATTGCTCATTATTAATTGAAATTTCGACCACTAATTATCTAAAATACATAGTTTTATCCAAATTCAATCGATGCGTAGAAATATTTTCAACCCGTATAAGTAATGATATGGAAAATATTTCTTGCCTGAACATAGATGTCGTTATCACAATTTGCAAGCGGAACTGAGAGTGAAATTTATTTTTGATCATTCACTTTTTCTAACATAATTTTGAACGATAGTATCTCAGTCATTTCATGATATTGATTGATTTAATTTAACAACCAATCGATTCGGTAACATTAAACTGTTTAAGTATGTATGGTAACGTCGTTTCAGTATTTCAATAGCATACCATGGAAAATTGATTTGAATCGACCTATGTTTTCACGAGCCAATCACAACAGGCCAATGATGATGTCATCATTTTGATTTCTTTCGCACGACCGACGGTTTCGATCGTTACTTCACACCCCGTATTTCATTCAGCAGGGGTTCTGCTTCGATCGGTGTAGTGAGAATTCACGTCATGCATGAAAAAGTATTGCTCCGTTCTGCACAGTACGAAGCTTCCCATAAAACGGAATCTATAAATATATGTTATGCCACACTAATTTCCACTTTAGTCGGTGGAGAGCGAGACAGTTAGCTTGTCTAGTGAGTGGATGACAAAACGATTTTTCCCGTCAAGCATTCAGATTTTTTCCCGTCAAGCATTTAGATAGTTAAACATGTTTAACAAAAATATCCTTAGTTCAAGTGAATCTAGTACCCGTTGCAGTAGTTTTAGAAAAAGTTATCCATAGAAATCAATTGAATCAGATTCATGGATAGTTCCCTAGTTCCTTTGCGGAAGAATCACGTTTTAATATAGATTATAGTTACAAAGTTGTCTCCAGGATTGTTGGGATAGTTGAGGTAAAGTGAAAAAATGAATGGTACTCAGTGATTGCCTCGAGGCATCCTAGAACCAACGGTGATTGATTGCTTGCACATTTCGAGCCGAAACACATACAGAAAAGGTCTCATTGAGTTTAGCAACTGGTCAGGCAGAAATCCGAAAATTTCAGCAATTTGTTGTTATTGGAAAAATGCAAATTTATGCTAATCAGTAAATAATAGTTTAAAGTATTTTTTAGATTCTTGAGAAAGAGCAATAATACAACTAGTTTTAAGTGACTTCGAATGTCCGATATCGTCACTTGGAATGATCAGCGAAAGATATATTTCACTACAAAACTGCGGTCGCTGAGGTAAAGTGAAACAATGAATGGTACTCAGTAACTGCCTCGAGGCACCCCAGAACCAACGGTGATAGTTGTTGTCGGTACATTTTTCGATTTGCTCGATCTAACATTTGTAACCCGAGTAAATCCAGAAATGGACTCATTGAGTTTAGTATTCTAGTATTCGATTGGCAAAAATCTGAACAATTCGGCTATTTGGTGGTAATGAAAAACTGAAAATTGTAAACCAAGTGTATTTATCTCGCAAGTTTGTTTTACAATGTGGATTGCATTTACGTTGTAATTTAGTGCGACATCGACAGAAAAATGTAACATAATTTATAGTATTTTACAGATCCTTGAGAAAAAATAAAAATATAACTGGTTCAAAGTGATTGCCTTGAGGAATACTATCCTATTCGTCTTATTGCTCAGTATTCAGCAGTTTCATTTGAAATACTTATGAATGTCAAATTCAATTAAATTTGTTTACTTTGAAGTTTTAGTCGAAAAACGAGAATCAGGAGCCATTCTCAAATGAAAGGAGACAAGGAACAACATTGACGATGGAACAAAAAGGCTGTTGGAGAATCATCAAAGCACTGGAAGAACTCTGGAAGTTTTCATTGAACAGTATTCGATTTTTTACAGGCATTTTGAGGTCAAACACGACTACAATCAGCTCGAAAAATACTATCACGCTCAAGTCTTATTTTATGGGTATTTCTCAGGCGTCACTTTTATGCGAATTTTCAAAGCTGTGCTGATTTTCATGCTAATTAAAAAAAAGGAAATGGCGAGATCTGGTGTGATCTAAACAAAATAAATTTGAGACATCTGTAGAATTTTTTTTTAACAGCAGACCTCGATATGCAATGTATTTCAAAAACAATTGGCACTGAAAAAATCATTCCAATTTCGGAAATCTATAAAAAAATGAAGTCAATATTCAAAATAAAAAATTTGAGATATCACCACATCTCGATGTTTCATTAATTCTTGAAACATTTTTTTTCGTTAGTCGCGCGGCTTTTTTTCAGTTTGTCGATTTTTATATGAAAATTTTCAATGTTATACGGGTTTGCGAAGTTATGCGGTACATATCTCACGCATAAGACTTGAACGTACCAGATCATACGTTCATAATTTTTGCTTAGCGCAACTCACACCGAGAGACGCTTGAGTTTAGTTGAAAACGATTTTTTCCGTTAGAAAGAAGTAACATTTGAAGTGCGTGTTCCAATGAAACATGTCTGGCTGGGAAACGGTACCGCAAACATACGGTAAACATGTTTAGAATGTTTAGAACAGGTATATTTGAAATTGTTTTTTTTTTGTGCAATAAAAAAATCATCCGCGTAAAAGTGCGGCATTTTTTTATCTTATGCAATTTGTGAAGTTATGAGTTTTGTATTATAAGGATCTTGTAATTTATAAGGTATTTTTAAAGAATTTTGGAAGCTATGAGGTTTTATATATGATAGGCATTCCTCGCACAATAAACACATTTCGGTGAACATAAACTTGCTACTAACTTATTAGTTTCTCACTTGTCGTTTGAGTAAAACTGATCGTTTAGTGTGAAGGTTAGGTACACCAATACTTGAAAAAAAAAATCAAGATCTTTATAACACAAATTTTAGAAGAGTTTCGCGCTGATTCGTATTCGCCGCTGGGAGCACTCTCTCAGATTTGAACGCCACTTTCTGAACCTAACACATAGATGGCGCTAGTTTTTTTTTTTGCAGTCACCTTTTTTCAATCAATCCAAACCTTTAAAAGACAGCTGTTAAGATTTCATGATATTCTATTCACTAGTTTGTGAGTTATTGTGCTAAGAGTTATGCTACATCTGCTATTTTCAGAACAATCATTCAACAACAATTTTATGTTTTAATTATACACTGTTTCTTGATGGGAAAAATACCGTTCATGCGAAGCAATGGCTTGAAAAGTGTTATGATGGAATTTTTGCGTCGATATGTGACAATGGATGGAACATGGATCCAACACTTCACTCCGGAATCAAAACGTTCGTCATCTGAGTGGACAGCAATTGGTGAACCTCGTCCAAAACGCCCGAAAGCACAACAGTCGGCTGGAAAAGTTATGGCTTCGGTATTTGAGAAGGGTAATACCATTAACAGTGAATATTACACAGCGTTATTGCAGCGATTCAAGGCTGAAATTGCAAAGACCGGCCCGCATATGGCACTCCCACATCCACCGAATTCGCTAGATTTGACTCCCAGTGACTACTAGCAGTTCGCAGAACTGAAAACAATGCTAACCGGTAAGAAATTTCGCACGAATGAAAAGGTTATCGCTGAGATAAATCGTTGAGAGGGGGGGGGGGGGGGGGGTCAGTTACATAATTACTTGAAAGTTTTTCGCCTTTCTCATATACAAAGGCTATGCAATCACTGTGAAAATCGACTTTTTAACCGAGGCCCGGATGGCCGAATGTCACATACCATTCGACTCAGCTCGAAGAACTGAGCAAATGTCTCTGTGTGTGTATGTGTTTGTGTATGTAACAAAAAAATACCCTCACTTTTCTCAGAGATGGCTGAACCGATTTTCACAAACAAAGATTCAAATGAAAGGTCTCATAGTCCCATAGCCTGCTATTGAATTTTATTCCGATCCCACTTCCAGTTCCGGAGATATGTACCAAAAAAATGAAAACAATATGCACTCACTGTTTTCAGAGATGGCTGAACCGATTTTCATAAACTAAGATTCAAATAAATGGTATTATGGTCCCATAGTGTGCTATTGAATTTCATTTGAATGTGACTTCCGGTTCTGGAGTTATATGGTAATATGTGAAAATTTGAGAATAAGTTTACACTCAATTATCTCTGGAACAACTCAACCGAAAAGAGAAGAAAACACCGAAAGAAGAAGAAAACACAAAACGAACAAGGCCTGCTTTGTTCTATTTCGTACACCTTGTGTAGTGATGTCAATAATAATAATAATAATAATAATAATAATAATAATAATAATAATAATAATAATAATAATAATAATAATAATAATAATAATAATAATAATAATAATAATAATAATAATAATAATAATAATAATAATAATAATAATAATAATATCAATAATAATAATAATAATAATAATAATAATAGTAATAATAATCTTACTACATGTTTTAAGCTGCTGATTCACGCTGTTTTGCTTGACTTATATATGCAGAAGTAACAGAAACGCAAGTTCGTGTCGTTTGTTAGATTTCGTTTAATTGATTTAATCGAAATAGAGCAAGAGATAGTAAGTATAGGTTTAACTACGTTCAAAACTGTTCTAATTTGTAGGTCATATTTGTTGGTAGCAAGCGAACCAACTTCGGCTATTCCGTTTATCTGAATCCGGTTTCGGAAGAATCGGAAATAGTGATTAAAAACTGCAAAAAGGATCTCACTTACTTTTCTTGGAGATGGCCAAATCGATTTTCACAAACTTATAGGTTCAAAAGAAAAGTCTTACAGTTTCATACGGAATTCCTTAATTTGTTGTGGAACCTACTTTCGGTTCCGGAACTACAGGGTAAACCGGATTTATAGAGTTTGTGAGATTAGGTCCGAGCAAATTTTCCTATTTCTATTCAATAAACAGTTGTTTTTGCGAATTTTACGGTTATATTTATGATGTAATGAGTAATATGAGAAAGGCATCATTACACGACTAGGTGGATTAAAATAGGTTTTCAATGAAGTCGTCATAATTATCGATGACAAAATTTCATTCAAATAAAGAATGGCATTTTTTCAAATTTGACTTCAAATTATTAAGAACGATTTTTTTCAGTGTAAAATTCGATTAGTAGTTTTTGCTGTATTTTCATTCGAAAATTAGACTTATTTTGAGAACATCCACAGCCCACCATTTTTAGCAGGATTTGTAATTTTTATACTCTAATTATATAAAAAAATTGTTTAGTTCTTTTCAAAAGATAGTCTAGAAAAACAATTTTGGAAAAATAAAATGAACAAAGTGGCTTTTTTGTGATAAAGTCTATATGCTGCCAACTCCGAAGACGATTTTGCACGAAATTCGCCTATTCGAATCTTTTTCAATTGACAACAAAAGAACACCGGGCAGTTTTAGGAAAAAAATTCAAACTCAAACTTTTTCTTGTCCATTACTGTTACTTTTTGCAAATATCGGGCAACCATTATTCTGTAAAATCTCCTCTCAAAGTGAGATTCATTAAATGCTTGGATGATAATGACTATCAGTTTTGTTTAGTTTTCGAAAAAAAGACTAAAATTTCAAATTTTTAAAATCAATTTTTTTTAGTGTAGGACTCGATAAGGATGTTTTCAGTATTTTTATTGGAAAAATTGACTGATTTAGTGAAAATCAATAGTATAATACTTTTTTGTAACATCACTAGTATAGCACTTTTTTTATCATTTTCCATCATTTTGAATTTTTTTTAATGTTTAGCCCTTTGCAAAAAAACAGTCTGAATCAATTTTTGGAAAAATAAAGTTTACAAAGTGACTTTTTGACACGAAGTCTACATGTTCAGAGAGTTTAATTCAAATCGGAAAGGTGGTGCCAACATTTGTTCGAGTTAGAGCGAAAAGAGTTTTCATAATATTATTATTTCTTTAAGTTTCAGGAGGGATTTGAACCCCTAAAACCACCCTTGTATACGCGTCTGGAATATGACCACATGAATAAAATCGGATGTAAATTGTTTAGTCCATTTCAAATAATCTAGATTATAATTCGTCTGGGTAATTTTTTGAGAAAAAAACATGGAGTGTGTAAAATTGCTTTTTGTAACAAAGTATACGTGTCCAGAATGTTTGACCGAAATTAAAGATTTATTGCTTCCATAATTTCCCGGAATTGACGTGGAATTCGAGCAAAAGGAAAAATGGCCAAATTATCCCAGTCTAATCCGCATTGTTCGGAATCGACCGGCTGCTTTGCTGCCTAACTGCGAGGCCACCACCGCCACCACCACCAACGGTCAGCAACGGTTCTTCAGGGAGGGGGGAGAAAGGTTTAAAACGCTAGCTAGCCGATAGCTAGCTGAGGATGCGTCCTGTACCGACCCGGTTCCCGACGGTTGGCGGATGCTTTTAGATCTGACAATCAGCGGCATGGTGGTTCAGGTTCAGAGGTGTGCTGGTTGGTAGAGGGGGGGGAAAGGTGCCGGGATGAGGATCGGTACGCAGGGGGATGTGGCGTTGCTGGTTGTGTTATTGTTGTACGAGATTGGCTACATGCTGCTGGATTTTTCCGAACCGAACCGTACACGAGAGAGAGAGAGAGCATAAGCAGCAACAACATTAAAAACGGACCTGGGGTGGACGGACGGGCCCGAGCGGCGGTTAAGAGGTTTGCTATACCGATTGGTGCCCGGGGGGAGGGAGGGGATGGTATCGGATACATGATTATGTATAAATAACCCGAGCACACGCCATGGATTCCAACACGAGAGAAGTTGTGTCAGCTGCTGAGAGTGAGTGGGCACTGTGTGTGTATACTTCTCGGTCGGATGGTCGATTGGTCTGTTGTTGCCAGGATCGGGAGTTCCTGTGGGGGGGGGGTGTTTGGATGAGGATCTCCGTCCTCTTGTTGTTGGTCTGTTTGGTTGGGTGGCGAAACGAAACCAATGTGCTTAGTTAGCAGCAGCAGCAGCAGTGGCCCTTCCTCACAGCTGCTCCACCACCCTGTGTCCTCAGTGGCACTCTCTCTCTCTCCCCTCGATACCGCCAGCGCCAGCGCCAGCACCGGGAGATGTTCGTGTGCTGTGCATCTAATTCAACTTGTTGTAATTATAGCGACCAGAGGAAAACGCGCACGTCGGGGTTTTTGTGGGGGGCCATACCGTGTGTGAGTATATGGCGCACTGGAATCCCTCTGCCGAGATCGAGGCCATAAGGAAAACCATAAAAGCAATTTTAGTTTAAAACAGTACTTGGCTGACTTTGGAAGCAGTAAGCGAAAGCTCCTCCTTCGAAGCATCTGCCCACGGCAGCTGGGTAACAACTCCGACCGAATAACCGGTGGCCAATTTATGCGGTTCAAGGGTCAAGTAATAACCTAGTAGGAACCAGTTTTGTGGAGTAGGAACAATAAGAAAAAATGACATTTTCCGAGCGACGGTGTGCAAAATAAATACAAAAAAAAAACAAACAAACAGCCGAACACCTCCCGGAGTGTGAGCTTGACCTGCGAAACAAAATCGGGCACATTATAAAGTCCTTAATAGAGTCAAGTGGTTGGTTTTTTTTTTGCTCACTCGTTGTTGGTCTCGGTTTTGGCCAACCTCCCCCCGCCTTCGGGATCGAGTGACTGTGACTGAGTGTGTTCATTCGGGATAGGAAAAAAAAAACAAAAAAAAAAACCGTGACGCCCTCGGTGTGTGTGGCCACTGGAGCACGCCACTCTGAGGTCCACCAGGCCCAGCAGCAGCAGCAGAAGCATCGGCGGTGGTGGTGGTGGTCAAAAGTTTTTTTTCTCACCAAATTTTGGTTTGGGGTTTTCGCGTGAATTTTTTTTTCCTCCACCATCGCAGTCCACACGTTTCAGTGAAAATTCGATTTACTGCCACCATCGGGGGAAAAGCCAGCAGCCAGCGACGGAAAGTGCGAATCGCTCTGAGTTCATGATAATGATGATGATGACGACAACGACGACGACGACGATGGTGATGGAAAAATAACCGGGTGCGAACAGGACCATAAAAAAAAAACCAGCACGCCAACACGTGATAGCAGCAGCAGCAGCAGCAGTGGCAGTTTTCATCGCCAAATCCCGCGAACCAGTGACGTTGCTGGGCAGTCAGCGAGTGGTTCAAAGCAGATAGAAAAAAAACTCCTGTCCTGACCGAAAAAAAATGTGAAGTGCTCAAAAAATAAAAAAAAAGAAGTAAAAACCTTGTGGAAATATATTTATTTGTGATTTGATACGGATACCGCAGAGCAGCGGTGGCATGCGGGCTCGAAACGGGCGACACAATTGTGTGTTAAGTGACGAGTCATCGGGAGCATCGCGATAAAATTGAAAAAAAAAACGACCCGCGTGCTTTTTCTGTTGTTGGTTTTATTGTTTGTTCCTACCAGTGTCCCACCAGTGTGTTGTTGTTTTCCGATGTTGAACACGAACATGGCCACGGAAACCTCGACATAGAAGTCACACCGCGCGCACACACACACCTCTCCCCAGAGAGTGGAGCAAAACAAAAAATTACAGTCAAACCAAAACAACTCTGAGTGCTTCGGTGGGAATTGGAGGGTAGGGGCAGTAGTCATCTCTTCCGTTCGGACTCGTTGAGATAAACCGAAAAACCGCAATCGAATGTGCCGTACGCAGTGGATCAAGCTCCCGTCAGGATCAGGACGCACACACACACACAGTGAATGAGTGAAAAAAAAAAATTCCCGCGCCACCCGCCAGTGAAGTTCAAAGTGATGAAAAAATAAATAAATTCGCCCCGAGTCGCGGTCCGAGTTGGTGACCGAAAAAAAACGAGATTGAATAGAATGATTTGGGAAATACCGACGATTGCGGAATGTGAAGAACCTACACTACCGTCGGCGAATCCCAGAAGTGATCCCGCGCCACTGCAAAACTGTGAGTAAGCGAGTGAAATTGTCAAAGAAAAAAAAAACAAAAACAAACGAATTCAATTGACTAGCGGAATCCGGTCAATCCGGGTTTGACACACACACCGAACACCCACACGTATACATACAAACAAAGGCACATAGCGTTGTACGGTTCACGGCCACGAAACGGTGGCAACATTGGGAGACCTCCGGTCATTCCGGTTTGCGGCGTTTTGCGAGCCTTTTGCAGTCCCTCCCGATGGTCAACCAAAATGGCTGGATTGATTAAAGGGATTTGGAGTGGCACACTTGTAGTGACAGGGTTTTTTTTTTGTTTTTTACATTGGTTAACCTATTTACCGACGACTGTAGATTTTGCTTAGGAAGGGAGTGAAAGTTCGAACATCAATGGAAGCGGCAAAAGTTTATAGTTGCTTGGGAACTGAAAATGCTTTGATTAAATACGTTAGAGCGATTGCCGACGAATGTTTATTCTGATCAGATCTTTCCAACTTTATTTGTAAACTGAAACAGAAACGAAAGTTTGTGCAAATCTAGCTTGAATTTAGGAACCATCCTTCAAGCAGACAAAATATTACAAAACATAATAAATTCTTAGTAATTCTAACGATTTCGCATGGACAATAAAAATTCTGGTTTAATTCAACTGATGTTTTCTTGAAATAATCAACATTTGTTTGGAACAATCATATTCTAGCTTAAAATGAGCAATTTTTTTTTTCCATAAATACGTTAATTTCTTAAGGCAGTTTACATAAGTTTTTCTCCGCCGTAGCATCACTTTTACATAAAAATCTTATCCTAATTTAATTCTAACATAGTCACAACTATTTGAATTTATTAAAACATATTCATTTTATTACTTAAATATCATCTTAGGTAACTCGTCATTAATTATGAAATCTACTCGGAAATATTATTTGAACCAAACGATTACCTTCTATAAATTATAAAATAAGCTGTTATTTTCAGAAATTTTGTTGATAATTTCATAAACTGTTTCGAGTTTGTTTGTATCATTACATAATTTCTATTCTAATTTAGCTATTGGTTGAACTCATGGACGCAGCTGAGATCAGAACTAAGTCTTAAAAGGGGCCTTTATTAAATTGAAACTCCAATTTTCTTTATGAAATGATAAATCAGTTTCATGTATGAAAGGTCACGACAAGCAAGAATGTCTCGAACTGGGACATTGGATAGTCTACCTTGGGTACGCAAAGAATTTATTAGTTGAGATCTGACATCACGATACTCCACGCATGTCCAAACGACATGATCAATATCTCGATAACCTTCGCCACAAGCACAATGATTAGTCTCGGAGAGCCCAATTCGAAGGAGATGTGCGTCTAACGTGTAGTGATTGGACATGAGTCTGGACATCACACGAATGAAATCCCTACTCACATCCAGTCCCCTGAACCATGCCTTTGTCGATATTTTCGGAATAATTGAGTGCATCCACCGACCCAGATCATCTTTATCCCAAGAAGCTTGCCAGCTGGCAAGTGTTCTTTGTCGAGACGAACTATAGAATTCGTTGAAAGCAATCGGTCTTTCATAAATTTCACCCTCAATAGCACCACGTTTGGCTAAAATATCGGCTCTTTCATTGCCAGGAATGGAGCAATGAGCCGGGACCCAGACTATAGTGATTAGATAATTATTGTTCAATATGCCGTTCAGGCACTGTTTTATTTTGCCCAGGAAAAACGGTTCAGTTTTGCCAGTCATGTTTGAGCGAATGGCTTCAATTGCACTCAGACTATCTGTGAAGAGGAAATAATGGTTTGGAGATAATGTGACGATTACACTCAAACTATAATGAACTGCTGCTAACTCTGCTATATAAACAGATGCAGGTTCTTGAAGCCTAAATGAGGCCGAAACATTATTGTTGAACATACCAAACCCTGTCGCTTCTTCAATTCGCGATCCGTCCGTGTAAAACATTTTCTCAGAGTCAATATGCCTGAACTTACTTGAAAATATTTTTGGGATTTCCGTCGAGCGTAGATGATCCGGGATTCCACGCACTTCGCGCTGCATGGATGTATCGAAAAATAACGTTGAGTCAGGGATATTTAGGAGGCTAACACGGATAGGAATATATCTTGATGGGTTGATTTCCTGTGACATATGGTTAAAATATACTGTCATGAATTTTGTTTGAGATCGAAGCTCAACTAGCCTTTCGAAGTTATTAATAACCAGGGGATTCAGTACCTCACATCTTACTAGCAGTCGCGATGAAAGCTCCCAAAAACGATCTTTCAATGGAAGAACTCCCGCCAGAACTTCAAGACTCATTGTATGTGTCGAGTGCATGCAGCCTAAAGCAATTCGCAACCAACGATACTGAATTCGCTCAAGTTTGATAATATGAGACTTTGCAGCGGAACGAAAGCAAACGCATCCATATTCCATCACTGAAAGTATCGTTGTCTGATACAATTTTATTAGATCTTCCGGATGAGCACCCCACCAAGATCCTGTTATTGTTCGAAGGAAATTTACTCTTTGTTGGCATTTCGTTATCAGATACCTAATGTGTCCTCCCCACGTGCATTTGGAATCGAACCACACCCCGAGGTATTTAAAAGTTAAAACCTGTTGGATCATTCTTCCCATCATATGGAGCTGAAGCTGCGCGGGATCATGCTTTCTTGAAAAGACGACTAACTCTGTTTTCTCCGCAGAGAATTCGATACCAAGATGAACAGCCCAAACGGACAAGTTATCTAAGGTATCTTGCAATGGTTTATGCAGATCAATAGCTTTGGGTTCAGTAACTGAAACCACGCCATCATCTGCCAGTTGTCTTAGTGTACATGGGGTTACTAGACAGCTGTCAATGTCATTCACGTAAAAATTATAAAGGATCGGGCTGAGGCATGAGCCTTGCGGTAGACCCGTGTAACTAAATCTGAGTGTTGCCAAATCGCCATGTCAAAAATGCATGCGTTTCTCTAACAAAAGGTTGTGCAAATAATTATTTATAACCGCTGGGAGTCCAAGTTGGTGGAGCTTGTCTGAAAGAACATCAATGGAAACTGAATCAAATGCTCCTTTAATGTCTAAAAATACAGATGCCATTTGTTGCTTTTGAGCGAAGGCAATTTGGATGTCAGACGAAAGTAATGCAAGGCAATCATTCGTCCCTTTATTTCTAAGGAAGCCAAACTGAGTATCTGACAACAAACCGTTCATCTCGACCCAAGTGTCGAGACGTCGTAGAATAATTTTTTCGAACAGTTTTCTGATGCAGGACAACATCGCAATGGGTCTATATGAGTTGTGATTGGAAGCTGGTTTCCCCGGCTTTTGAATGGCGATAACTTTCACTTGTCTCCAGTCAGGTGGAACAATATTTTGCTCAAGAAACTTGTTGAACAATTCCAACAAACGTCTTTTTGCGAGGTCGGGCAGATTCTTCACCAAGTTGAATTTAATTCTGTCCAACCCAGGAGCGTTATTGTTACAAGACAAGAGTGCTATAGAAAAAAAAGAGCAATATTTTGTTTAAATCTTCGAAATCTTTGTTTGGAAAAAAACAGGATTTTTGGTAACAACTGCGTGCTGTAAAACTTCGTTACAACGTTTTCTAGAATTCTCTCTAAATGTTTTAATGAAATTATTCTGCCCGGTTATTATCCCGATTGTCCAAAAATCTCTAAAGTCATTCCTATATTTAAGTCCGGTAATCGTTGTGATTGTAATAATTATCGTCCCATATCTACATTATCTGTCTTTAACAAATTTTTTGATAAACTATTAGTCACCAGATTGCTTGAATTTTTAAATAAACATAGCGTGTTCTACCAATTTCAATACGGTTTCAGACAAGGTTCTGGAACACAAACTGCTATTATAGAACTAGTTGAGAAGATAATGAGTGAAATAGATCGTAAGAATTTTGTCGGTGCCTTATTTCTTGAGCTTTTGACACGTTAAACCACACGATTTTACTTGAAAAGCTCGAATGTTATGGTATCAGAGGCATTGCCAACAGCGTTATTCGTAGTTACTTGACAAATAGGCAACAATTTGTATCCATTGATGGGGAACGTAGCAACCTCGCTCCAACGAAAATTGGTATACCACAAGGTAGTAATATAGGACCTTTATTATTTCTCTTATACATAAATGATTTAGTCAACTTGAATCTTAACGGTACTCCAAGACTCTTTGCCGATGATACAGCCCTATTTTATTCCCATCATAATATTAGTACCATTATAAGCTCGATGAACAGTGACCTAGATGTCCTTGACAAATATTTCAACGCTAATTTATTGTCATTGAATTTACTTAAAACGAAATATATGATTTTTCGTTTCATGCGAAAAGTGTTACCAATTCATGACAACCCGAAGCTAACAGATTACGTGATTTAAAATGTAAAATGCTTTAAATACCTGGGCATACATCTTGACCGTACGTTATCTTGGACTCATTATTTAAGTTTTGTTGAAAAGCGTGTCGCATCTTCCTGTGGTATCATGTGGAGAGTGCGATCATATGTTCCTCGGCGTGCACTTTTGAGCTACTACTATGCTTATATTCACTCACAAATTAATTATCTTGTATCGGTCTGGGGCCGTGCAGCTAGCTCTCATCTGAAAAAAATACAAACTCTTCAGAATAGGTGTCTTAAAACCATTTTTAATATACCTCTGCTGTTCTCTACATTTTCATTGTACTCCGACCAAGCTCATAATGCTCTACCAATAGCTTAATTATGTGACATGCAAACCTTGTTGTTCGTTCATGACACCTTGCATGCCACGACACATCGTAACATACAGTTTTCAACTACAAACCATTTGTACGCGATGCGCCGTAATGGCAACTTGCAACGCATTCGAACAACCACAACTCTGGGCCAAAGGCGTATTCTGTTTGTTGTTCCTATAAAATTTAATGCACTTCCTCTTGACATACAACAAATCAACATCCGTACCATATTTAGATCTAGATTGAAGCACTACTTTAGACAAAGACTGAATGAAATTTTTTACAATAAGAGTAAAGTTTAAACAATCGTAATCTATCTGTATATCAATGTTAGTTAAACGTCAACAGTATACTATTATTCAATTTTAGATATTAAACGTGGATCCCTTAAAAGGAAACTTTTTTCCACTGGGATTCCACATAAATAAATTAGTTAATTGCACATCTTAGAATAAATTGTTTTCATCTCAGTTTTTCTTGTTTTTTTTTGTTAGTATTAAAATTTTGCCAGTGTTAATAAACTGGAATTAGTTGCGTCCATTTCCAGGGGGCTCCTTGTTAAGCTTTTCGGTGTGGGAAAAAGTGGTGGGCAATAAAAAAAAATTAAATTCAATTGAAATCGAATGAGACATACACAATGACGATCACTCTACTGCAGCAAACTTCACATTCTAACACACAACCTGCGCTGTCGCACCGAAAGGGCACCGTCCCGACTTTCATTCGTTTCTCTTTCTACCGAAGCTCAGTTTAACTACCGTCTGTTTAGCTTTTGAAATAACGTAATATGTCTTACATTTGAATGAAAGAGCCGTCTTCGAGCGAGGTTCATGTAAACATTCGAATTGGTTCAAGATAATGGATGAAATGTAAACCAGTCAATTACAAAATAAACATAAATTAATTGTTCCCTATTTCAGTTTTCATTTTTAATGTTTCGGAACACATCCCAATGCATTTTAAACAGTCGAAACTATTGATTGTAACTTGCTGGTGATGATTGAAAACTCAAATGAGATCCGCCACCCTCTATTTATCATTATGGTCGGAGAGAGTTTTGTGTTGATTGAGTTGATGTTTATGCCTATTCATTCGCACTTGCTCACTACCCACAGTGAAGACAATGAAGCAGGTAGGCACTACAAACTGAGGTAGCAAAACTTCAATAGACTAATTGCGATATAAAGATTTACGTACCTTCTATAAGTAAACCCGCAAAATAGGAACCTTCACTTTAACACGCGAAAGGCAATGGATATGGAATGTTGTTGTAAAACTATTTATTTTTCCGGAAAACTGCTTTTGCAACAGAAAATATTTAGTTTTGTTTATTTTGTGTAGCGCAATATAATACAAATGCATTGAAGCAGTGTTGCTAACATTTTTATTAGGGAATTAAAATCTACATTCACAAAATGTAAGCAATTTTCTATCAAACTTTAGTAAAAATTGATCAAAACTGATATTTCATCGAAGATGTCAGACTTAACATTCATTTGAGAATAAATTATTGTTGAAAAATATTGTTTGAAACTCAATCGTGCCACTTTGATAAACTCGTTACACTTTGATTAACTCGTTACACTACATATACGAGGTCTGTTCAAAAAGTTCCCGGAATTCTCATTTTTCTAAAAAAATATTTATTTATTCGTCTACATCTATATGGTCCCCTTCAAAGTAATCCCCCCTAAATATAATACACTTATGCCAGCGTTTTTACCAGTTTTCGAAACACCCCTGATAGTCACTTTTTGTAATGATCTGTAGCACTCTCAGCGATTCTGCCTTTATCTCTTCAATCGATGAAAAACACTGTCCTTTCATGGGTCTCTTCAACTTTGGGAACAGGAAAAAATCACACGGAGCGATATCTGGTGAATAAGGAGGTTGGGGCAATGGTAATGCGTTTGTTTTTTTGATCAAAATTCAGCAGTTTTGGAACGAATTTTGCTGCCACTCGTTTCATGCCCAAAACATTTGAAAAAATATGATGTCATGAGCCAACTGATATGCCAACTTCATCAGCAACTTCTCTAATAATGATTCGGCGATCATCCATAATCATTTTTCCACTTTTTCCACATTTTCATCGATTATTGACGTGCTGGGTCGACCGGAGCGTTCGTCGTCTTCAACGTCTTCGCGGCCATCTTGGAAACGCTTATACCACTCGTAAAAACTTGTTTTTTTCATAGCAGACTCACCGTAGGCTCTCTATAACATTTCGCACACTTGGTTACACCTTATTTCATTGTTCACGCAAAATTTAATACAAATTCTTTGACTCTTCAATACTTCCATTGTTTAAACTAACAAAAATCGCCGAGCTCAAAAAAACACGTCTACACCAGCCGCTACAAGACAGAATGTAAACAATGAATACAGCTGAAAATTTCACCATACATTAGGGACATATGTACCAACACAATAAAAAAAATTTTTGACCACCGGACTCTCCAGACGCGCGCAATTAAAAAATTCCGGGAACTTTTTGAACAGACCTCGTATGAATACAAAGATCTATGACATACGTACCAAATAAAATGTATGTAATACACAAATTACCAACACAAGTTAACTTAGTTTACTCTTGATCCTTAAGGTGAAGAAAGAAAGCCTTGGTATTACATTCCTGTAGTGGAATTTGACCTTCTGCTTCAACAGACTTCGCTGCCGATTCATAGTGTACAGAACCATTGCATGGCTAGGGCTACGATTCTACTGACACTACGAATCCTTCCAGGTCGGGGCTCGAACATACGACAACTGGTTTGTAAGACCAGCGCCCTATGCATTGAACCGCCAACCCGGGACATCCTTAAGGTGAAATGCAGTTCCAAAAAAATGCGCGCAGAATTTAAACCGCATGACTTGTAAGAATCGTCGCACAAAGCATAACAAGCAAAACCGACACATAGGAACCAGAAATCTTTCCAGTGCACAGTGGTCCGAAACGGGAAATTAGACGTGACTAAAATATTTTCACTACTAAATATTAGTTTTTCATAGTTGATGTCTTCACACAAGTTGTTTGTAATCAAATGGCGCTCCTTTCGATAAAAACTGTTACTAGGGTGGTCCTTATTTAGATTTAAATCTGAAATCTAACTTTCTTAATAGAACTCAAAAATGATTTTGTTGTACTATAAAGTTGTAGAAAATTTTATTTTGAGCAACTTTGCTGGAAAAAGCTCCTCTCTAGATTTTCATTTTATCGAGTTACATCAATTTACCCGAACAAAAGTAGGGTGGCTCCTGAAAAATCACTTTTTTTGTTCTAACTTTTTTGTGAAACGTTCTAAGGATAAGTTGTCTTCAGAAGGGATCCAGGTCATTTCGCCGAAAGCCATTTCGCCGAAAGTCGTTTCACCGAAAGCCATTTCGCCGAAAGGGTTATTTCGACGAATGACATTTCGCCGAATGGGCAACTTCGCTGAATCCTGAAAACGTCTTGAAATCGTAATTAGAATTGATTTAAATTAAAGACAAACGAAAGATGACGCCCGTTTTGTAGACCTACCATTGTAGTTCCCAAGAAAACTTGTTGACTATTAGCTACTAAGCATCAAAGCAATTGCATAGGTTAAGTCAAAATGAAAAAATATCTAATGTGACTACGCCACATCGTTTTGGTTCATGTGCTGTCCGACCTCGCTTCCGCTCGTTCGGATCTAACTAAAGCAAAGAAACCTAGCTTTGAGTAGACCGGGCAAACGAGGCGGTTACAGGTTTGTATGCAAGAGGCCGCCTGCTCAACCAAGCTTTTTTATATGAGCTACCAGTAAAAAGTTATGATTATTTTTTCATCAAAAACTAGTCAAGCTTCAAATATCAATATTCATTAGATGCCAGATCGATGAAAATGTATCCTATGCGGTTCCTGAAAGGTCATAATATAAGAAAAAATTGGAAGGGTGTCATTTTTTAAACTTATTTAAATTAGTTTAATAAATACCTTCAAAAACCTCAAAAACATTGCATTCCACGCAAAATCAGCCACCCAGAATTGGTTTTCATCTAACTATTTTTTTTCCGGTAATGAACTCGAAAATATTTTTATTTCAATGTGGTACGTGGAATTTTCGAGGTATGATTTTTTGAAGTTTCGCGTTTTCCACAAAGAGCCTTTTTTCAACAACCTATACTGTAAAATCTAAAAAAGATACAAAAATTCGTCCAAGACATGAAATGTGCGTCTTTTCCTTAGCTTTCAAGTAAGCGATTCCATAAAACAATCGTTACAGTTTATCTAGTGAAAAAAGTTAAAAATTAATAAACAAAAAAAAATATCAAGAAACCCCTGCTTGGCCCCACTTTCCCTTACTATTTTTTATTGTGTGGTAGTCGGACAATGCCAAGTCGGAATTAGAGGAAAGGTTATACAGAATGTTCCATCAACTGTTACGGGAAGTTTTCGATCGTAGCAACATGATATGGACGTGCATTGTCATGAAGAAAATCAACCCATTCCTCTTTGACCTCAAATTCTTGCTGTTTTTCGTTCGATATGTTTACCTTTCTCATTCCGAACGGTTATGCAATCACTTTGAACACCAATTTTTGAACCAAGGCCCCGAGGGCCGAGTGTCATATACCATTCGAATTAGTTCGTCGAAATCAGTAAATGTGTGTATGTACGTAACATTTTTATGCACGCGTTTTTAGAAATGATTGAACCTTATATTCAAATCAAACAATGCGAAATTTGTGAATTTACTCTTTATACGAGTTTGGGTTCGAAATAACAGTTTAGAAACTTTGATTTCAAGGCATTTTTTTCCATAAACGACCATGCTAAGAGCTGCATTTTCCTTGAAAATCTGACTTCCGAAACCGGAGTTATAATCTGAATTCGGCTCAAAACTGTTTACAAATTAAAAAGGCTCTACTAAGTTGTATCCAAATGCACTCTCTCGTTTCTATTCTATATTAAATTTCTTAGTAATATTTATGAAATTATAAGTATCATAAAAAAGGTATTATTATACCAATAAGTGGATTTTATAAAAAGTCAAATATCACAGCAATTAATGCAAAGTCGACTCTCGTTTTTAGAGATTACACCAAATCTCGATGATTCGAAATTCTACGACATTTGACCTAATTTTTTGATTTCGTTTTTTAATCCGGATTTCCGAAATAAGGCGGTTTATTTAATGCGAATTACTGAAGCCCCGCGGTATAATTGTAAAAGGTGATTTTTTTGAGGTTAGGATTTTCATGCATTAGTATTTGCTCAGATTTTTTGAGGTTATGATTTTCATGCATTATTATTTGCTCAGTATGCTCTGACATTTCATCATGAATAGACTTACTAACGAGCAACGCTTGCAAATCAGTGAATGGGCCCTAGAAAAGTTGGCAGAAAATCCGCTTTTTTATCGACAAATTTTGTTCAGCGATGAGGCTCATTTCTGGTTGAATGGCTACGTAAATAAGCAAAATTGCCGCATTTGGAGTGAAGAGCAACCAGAAGCCGTTCAAGAACTGCCCATGCATCCCGAAAAATGCACTGTTTGGTGTGGTTTGTACGCTGGTGGAATCATTGGACCGTATTTTTTCAAAGATGCTGTTGGACGCAACGTTACAGTGAATGGCGATCGCTATCGTTCGATGCTAACAAACTTTTTGTTGCCAAAAATGGAAGAACTGAACTTGGTTGACATGTGGTTTCAACAAGATGGCGCTACATGCCACACAGCTCGCGATTCTATGGCCATTTTGAGGGAAAACTTCGGAGAACAATTCATCTCAAGAAATGGACCGGTAAGTTGGCCACCAAGATCATGCGATTTGACGCCTTTAGACTATTTTTTGTGGGGCTACGTCAAGTCTAAAGTCTACAGAAATAAGCCAGTAACTATTCCAGCTTTGGAAGACAACATTTCCGAAGAAATTCGGGCTATTCCGGCCGAAATGCTCGAAAAAGTTGCCCAAAATTGGACTTTCCGAATGAACCACCTAAGACGCAGCCGCGGTCAACATTTAAATGAAATTATCTTCAAAAAGTAAATGTCATGTACCAATCTAACGTTTAAAATAAAGAACCGATGAGATTTTGCAAATTTTATGCGTTTTATTGTTTAAAAAAGTTCTCAAGCTCTTAAAAAATCACCCTGTATAAGTAAAGAATTTAGGGAGTCTTGACTTTATGTTCGTTTTTCGATCGTTTCAAAGACACTTTTTTAAGCTCTTAGCCAGAAAAGTTGGTTTTATGGAGATTACTAACCACATTACTAACCATGCACAGCATGGACTTATTAGCGGGAACATTTTATGCGATACCAAAGCTTTACTTTTATGAAAACACCCAATGCAGCTGAAATCTCATAGTATTTCTGTCTCTCTCTCCATCAGGCATAAAACATCCTCATTTTTTATATCAACAGATTACAATAATCCAACAGATACATTGGCATATACTTATCACTACCAATCGAAACTAAGCCTACTGCTAACCCTACTACTTAGACCTTAATCCAAAGAGTGAAGTTTCTCCCGTTGGACCATCAACGAGTTGGTGCCATTATCCATATTTATTGACTTTGATGAAACTCATTATTTTTCATATCGTTCTTTCAATATTTCTAAAATTTTACTCGGCTCGAGAATTGTTTACATGTGGAGGACTATCGAAATTAAACTTCTGAGTACTTTTTGTAAACTTACTTTATAGTGACATTACATCTCAGAATCGAAACGAAAATTTTGACTCCGATTACACCACAATTCTTGGTTTGATTCGTCTAATAAGATATTCGTACAAAATCCCAGTTTGTTTCATTCAAAGTTAAAAACACAAAAGCCCAACCAAAAAATCATTGTGCAATAACGGTAACACTTTAAGATAATACTGTGCATGTATTAAATCGATTTTTGCCGCGTCCCGCTGCGCGTTGGTGGTTAGCGCGGTGAGCCCAGCAAAAAAAGCACTTGTGGAAAAAAAAATAAATTAACATATTTGTCTGTTTTTTTCTTTTGTTGTTGTTTCACACAACACACACATACAACCCGTGGACATATTTAAAAACATTATTATTATTATTATTATCTCTATCCATTTGAACCCTTTCTTGATGCAGTCGTGTTCCGGGGGGGTTTCAGAACCCACCCCTCCGTCAAGGGAGGGGGACGGGAGGAGAACTCCGGTGCTTTATTATAATGAGCTATGGCGGCTGTTAATACACAGAAACAGTAAACGTATACAAATTTTAATTAAAATTCAAAATGAAAACGGGTTGCGTTTTTATTTTCCGCTGTGTCTGCATTGTGCCAATGCCAAACTGCACCGGAGACAACGAAACACTGTCCTCGGGGTCAATCAAAAAGCCTACCTCGGGCTTGCAGCCGAAAAAATGTATCGATTTTGTAAATATGTTTCGGACTATCAAGTTGTCATACGATCGTAGTCAAAATTATTCGTTTTATGGGTTTTTTATGTTATCATTTTTCTTTTTTTTTTTTTTGTTATCTGGTTACTTTTTTCGACCTTTGGTTTTTGTCCTGTCTTTGGTCTTCTGCCGTTTGAATTCAGTCTTTTGTTTTTTCTATATTTCTATGTTCCGTTTTTTGTTTTGTGTTTTCTGTAGTTCATCTTATATCTACTGACTTCTGTTATCTGTGTTTTCTGCCCTCCGTTCTTAGTCTTTTGTGCGCTTTATGTCTTTCATCTTACCTTTTCCGTTCTTTCAATCTTCGAACTTCAGTCTTCCAGTCTTCGAATTGCAGTCTTCTATCAACTGTCTTCTGTTTGACGTGTCCTGTCATTCGACTACTGACTGCTTTTTTGTGTATTTTGTCTTCGATCTTCTAACATCTATATTTGTTTGTTTTTTTTTTTCCTTCATCTGTCATTCGTCTTTTGTCTAACATCTTCTGTTTGCAGTCTATCGTCTTCAAATTTTTATCAACAATCTCCTATCATTCGCCACCTGATTTCCATCTAGCATTCTCCGTCTTTTGAAATCAATCCTCTGATTTCAGTCTTCTTTTTCTATATTTTCACTACTGTCTTTCGACCTATGTACTCTGTCATCCATCTACTGTCGTACATCCTCCGTTTTCAATCTTCTACTTTTTGTCTTCTGTTTTCTGTATTCCATCATCTGACTTCAGTTCTGTTTCTCTCATCTTCTGTCTAATATCTTCTGCCTTCGTTTTTCTGTCTTCATGAATCTAAGTTCAGTCTTCCTTCTTCTGTATTTCGTCCAATGTCGTTCTTCTACTGTCTTTTTTGTCTTCTATCTATTGAATCCGTTTTTTTTTTGTTAATTGCCATCTAACTTCTGTTTCCAGTATTTTTTTTTCAAGCTTATATTCTATTTACGAGTTTCTGCCTTCGAGTTAGTTTGTTGTTCTTTCGTGTTTCTGTCTTCCATTTTTCTATTTTCCGTCGTTTGTCTTGAAAACTACAGCTTCTGTTTCCTGATCACTTTCTTTTCTCTTTATTTTTTGTTTGCATCTGATATTCAACACTTCGATCTACCGTCTTATGTTTACTATATATTATCCAGTTTTCCGTTATGTTTCATTTCATGTTTTGTAGCTATTTTTCCGTTTTTTTATCTACTGTCTTTTGATTTCCGTTTTCAGCCTCCAGTCTAAAGTTTTCTGGTTTCTATTTTTTGTTTATTATCTCCTAGTATTTGCCTTCTGTATTATAACTGTTTTAAGATTTTCATCGCCCGTATTTGTCTTCAGTTCGATCTATCGTCTTCTGTCTTTTATGTTCTATTCTGTATTTTTATATTACGTCAATCGTATTCTGTTTTCTGATATCGATCTTCTGCCTGACCTTTCCGGTTTACTGTATTCCATCTTCAAACTGCTAACTACAATTTTTTGTAGCTTGTTTTCTGCCTTCCATCTTCCGTTTTCCGTTCTGCGTTGTTCTTCTTTAATATCTGAATTAGTCTAGTTTTATTCTAGGCATTCTTTTTTTGCAGTCTTAAGTTCTCAGTCTTCTGTTTTTATGTGCTGTAGTTTACTATCTGTTGTTGGTTTTCTATCTTCTAGTTGTCATCTTCTTCCTGTTAAATACTATTTTCGGTCTTCTACTTACATTTTGCCGTTTTCAGAATTTTAGCTTGTATTTTCCAGTTTTTGTTTCCTGTTCGTTATCTTTTCTCTTTGTCTTTTATATTCTGTCTTCTATTATTTGTCGTAATCTGATGTTCTATGTTTAGTTTTCTGTCTACTAACTTATGTTTACTGTATTCCGTTTTATGTTTTCTGTATTCTGTCTAGCCTTTCGTTATGTTCTGCTTCATGTTTTTCAGTTATTTCTTGTCTTCTGACTCCAGTCTGAAGTGTTCAGTTCCGTTTGTTTTTTATCTCCTAGTTTTTGTCTTGTTTTTTAACTGTTTTCTGTCTACAATTTTTGTATCTTCTGTTTAGTGTCTTGAGACCTCCAGCTTGTGTTGTACTTCTTCTAATGTTTGTTCTATGTGTTTTGTCTTCTTACTTCAGCTCTCTAATCCGTATTTTTATCTTCTGTCCAAAACCATTCGTTTTCTGTCTCCAGTCTTCTGTCAATAGCTTTCCATTTTCCATCTTCCGTTTTTCGTCTTGTGACTTCAGTTTCTTGTCTTTAATATCCTGCTTGACCCCTCCGCATTTCTGTTTTCTATCTTCCGCATTCCGTCCTTTATCGTTTGTCTTTTGTCTAAATCTTTGTAATCTATCTATTTCATCTGATTTTTTAATAATTATTTGCATTCTTCTTTCTGTCTCCACTCTACAGTGTTCAGTATTCTGTTTGTGAATGCTTTCTGCTGTTATCTATTGTTTGTTTCAACTTTCTTTGCGTTTCGCCTTCGGCTCGTCAGTGCTTAAAGCAGTTCAAATTGAACTGCCATCTCGTGCCTAGCAGTTCAACTTAAGCCGCTAAGCAGACGCAAAGTCCACACTACTTATGTGACCCTTTTTTATTGTTTGTTTGTTTTTTATCTTCTAGTTTTTAACATCTTCCTCTAATTTTCAGTCCAATCTTGAATATATTGTTTTTCGTATACTGCCTCCAGAATTCCAGAATCCATTTTCTAGCTGCTGTTTCCTGTTCACTATCTTCTCACAATCACACTTGTTTTTTATTTACCTGTTTACTATTATTTATCTGCATCTAATTTTCTACATTTTGAATTCTGTCTACTTATTATCTGTATTCTGTTTCCGGTATTCTATCTACTCTTTTATAATGTTCTCCTGCAATTTTTTTTCGTTTTGTTTATCTAATGTCTTCTGCGTTCAGTTTTTCATACTTTGTTTTTTATCTCTTAATTTTAACCTCCGGTTTTTTATGTTTTCTATCTTCGATTTTTAATCTTCCGCTTGATGTCTTCAAACTACCATCATACGTTTTTCGTCTTCTGTCTTTTGTTCTATGTTTTTTTTCTTCTAACTTCAGTCTTCAATTCTGTATTCCCATTTTTTTGCTTCTAAAAACATACGTCTTCCGTGTCTAGCTTTCTGTCATCCTCTTTCCGTTTTCCATATTTTGTTCTACGTCTTCTGACTTCAGACTTGCATTTTTTTGTCCATCGCCTTCCGCCTTCGGAATTCAACCTTCTGTTTTCTTCTGATCTTCTCTCTTATTTCCTTGTATTCTGTTTTCTTTTAATTACCTTTTGGTTTATTTTCAGTTTACCCACTTCTGTTTTCTGCATTCCCTTTCAAGTTTCTTATATTCTCTCTAGTCATTCGTTATGCTAAATTTATCGCTTTGTTATCAATTCTCTTCTGATTTATGTTTTTATTCTTCATCTACCTGTCTGTAGTCTTCTGTTGTTCTATCTCTTGCTTTTGTTCTCTTTTTCTTTATTTAACTGTTTTCTGTCATCGAACAATTGTCCACCGTTTTATCTTTCGTTTTCCGTCGTCAGTCTTCTATTCTGAACTTATACCTCGTTTTTTAAAATATCCTTTTTTTGTGCCCAGCCTACAGTCAACCACTTTCCTGCTTTCGGTTTTCCGTCTTCAATCTCCTGCCTGATCTTTCCGGTTTTTTGTTTTCTGTCTTCCGCCTTCAAATATTTCAGTCTTCTATTCTGTGTCCTTTCTGTTTCCCATCTTCCCTATTCCCTCCTCTGTTATTCTTTTGCGTAATTATCTTATCTTAGTCATTATATTCTTCCATTTATATTCTATTTTAGGTCTACTATCTTCAATTTCTTGTCTCCGGATTCTGTCTTCCATCTTCCGTTTAGCACCTTTAGTTTTTTACTCACTATCTCCTCTTCTTGTCTTTGTCTGTATTCTTTTATTTATCTTCTATTCTATGTTTTTTTTGTGGTCTAAATTTCTATGTTTTGTTTTCTGTCGATCGACTTCTGCAATCTGTATTCCGTATTATTTTTTTTATTCATAAAATTTTATTTCGGCCTATTCGCATTTCTGCTTGACGTGGCAGTTTAACAGAAAAAAAATTTTTTTTTTCATTGCTGGATCTTGTGGTCATGTCATTTCTTGGCGAAGAGACGTTTTCATGGCTATCCAGCGAATGAAGGGGGGCCAGTGGCTCGCTATTCATGCTACCGTCCATTGGTTCGGTGTCACTGTTGTGGACGGAATCAACGTGTTTTCAAAAATTAGTATCTGTCTTTTGAATAAATTGTTGAAAGATTTAAACGTTAGTCAAAAGAACCAGAAATTGAATCACTTGATAAAGGAAAATTCTTTCGCGAATTTTTAGCAGATCATTTGACGGCCCATAAATCCGGAAAAAGTCCTGTTGGATACCGACATCGATTATAATGCAGCACAAAAATGGTTAAATCAACAATATCATTATGCGGAAATCATTCCATTTAATGCATTTTTCTGCGAAACAAAAGTCTGCTCCACAGCGCGGAATAACAGGACAATATAAATATAACTTATGCTGATAAATTTACCACTCGTGACACCCGGACCTCCGCTCCCCCATGCCGCCCCCCCACCATCCTCCTGGTTATTGTACTTTTCCCGTAGTAAAAGAATGGAGGGGATGAGAAACGATGATTAATGCGCCACTCCGAGGCAATCTCTGTGTGTCTGGTTTCGTTGTGATCGAGAAACTCCTACCACGCGTTATCGTCATCCGTCCGTCGTCATCCGATGGATGCAGTTATTGTTTGGATTTTTATCCACCCACTTAATGAACCCGGTGCGCAGAGCTGCTGCAACAACCGTCGGTGGGGTAGTGGGGGTTGGGCGGCTGACAGGGAAAACTCTCCGGTTCTCTTCATGAAACCAATAAGCGTCGGTCAGGATCATAGGCTTCACCGAGGTGGTTATTGTGTTACCTTCACAGTCGGACCACGATTGTTGCTTTCGTCGAACGTGGATCCGGTTCGGGTTTTGCGTGTATCGTCGTCGTCCATTCGTCGTCCAATCGTCCATTTGTCCCCGCGTGCGTTTTCGCTTGGCAAAGGTTTTGTGTGCTGAAACAACCGGTGACGATTGTGTGACAGTTGGACCGAGGTCGGTTGGACGGACACTGGACCAGGGAGCGGGGGCAGTCCGTCGGAAGAGTGCGTGTTTTTGCATGGTTTATCAAGTTTTTACCTCTCTTGCGTGAATCCTCGGCGTTCGGCGGTCGCCGCGGTCAATCAGCGTGCAGCTCCGTGGTCGTGTTAAATGCTTCCGTCGGTAAGTTGGTCGTTGGTTTTTTTGTCATCCATCCGGCCGGTTCAGTGAAACAATGTCGGAGTCCGTTTTTTTTTGTTTTGTTTTGTGGATTGATTTGTGCTAGATGAAGGATGTGAGCATGTGTCAGCATGTGAATTTATTGAGTATTCGGATGGTGCCAGTGAAATGGATTATGAAGAGCTGACTGGTGTTGGACTGACTGGTAAATATTTATCGTGTAAATCTCATCGATTTTTTGTTCGTTTTATCACCTTTTTGTTGGCTGAAAAACGCTTTTTCCCAATCAGAATTAAATTAAAGTGTAACATCAGAACTGACGTCACCACAATCGGTACGGCTTCGTCCGAGACGTCAGTATTGATATTACACTTAGGTGTAATATGAAAATAAAAAGTGTTTTGCAAATAGCATTAACTTTACGTCTGCTTAGCGGTTTATTTCGAACCACCAGGTCGGTGGTAGCAGTTCAACATAAACTGCTAAGCACTGATAAGTCTAAGACGAAACGTAAATTCAAGTAAAAATGGTTATATGCACCTAGCATAAATTAGGGCGCAAACATCTTCTGCCCCATTGAGCTGACAACAATGAATAGTATTCGAATAAGTAAAGTTTTTATTTATAAAAAACTACTATTTAGTTAACAGAATTCAGTAAAAATGTTACAGTGGTTTTGTTGACGCTGAATTGCTGAATTCTGTCATCAAATTCAACATCTTTGTTTTTCTATAACTGGTTTAATCGCAATTTTTCTGTAGAATTTTTCTTTGAAGCAAACCAATTCTTGTATCTAAACATTGGCTGGATTTATTGTCCTTAAAGTTTTGTTGTGTTCTCACCTAGGGAGCGAGTCATTTATTTTTCCTTTGTATTTTCTAATAGTAAATCATTTGAATTTTAAAATTTTCATGCCTATCGGATCAAAACTTATGGATTTTTCCGTATCTCATACTGCGAAGAGGCCCAAGAGTTCTACTGATTAAAATGAAAATTTGACAAAACATTCCTGAAATGTTTATGAATATAAAAATTATTTTACGTAAGTGTTCGACCCTACGCGCTCTCTAGAGAAATAAATTGTTTCCTTTGATTTTATAGACAATAAACTTTGAATGCGTTTTTCTCGAAAGCAGGTTTTGAAAGTCCGTCTGCATCGTCATTCAAATCACCCTTTTTATCAAATATGGCCCACACTTTCTGAATAACATTATTAGACCCCACCCCGCTTTCCTTTTCGTTGTTTATTAATTATTGAGGAGGTTTTACAGCTACAAAATGGCAGATTTGTCGCGCAAAAAATGCATTTTGACTTTCGTGAGAAATCACATTTTTGGCTTGAAGGATTGTGGTTCTATTGATTATCATTCTAGTTGATTTCTGAAGCAACCGCTACATTGAAAAAATTGAAAAAAAACTTGGTTGGTTT
Organism: Malaya genurostris; assembly: GCF_030247185.1. Classification (NCBI taxonomy): domain Eukaryota; kingdom Metazoa; phylum Arthropoda; class Insecta; order Diptera; family Culicidae; genus Malaya; species Malaya genurostris. Next base: position 151,437,455 of record NC_080570.1, read on the forward strand.
AGGCATTGTCGGAAAGGTTTGCATTTTTTTGAAAATGCATTTCTTGCTATAAAATCTTTTGAAAATTTTGTATCATTTTTTGGTACCACTCAGATTTTTTTAGTATTAAATAAATAATTTTTGAGTGCATTAAAGTGCTTCGGTTTTGTACTATGTTTTAACTGTGGATAACCACAATACTTCACCACCATGCGTTTTCATTTAAGTATTCGATGGTAACGCATAATGCTAGGTTTTAGTAGTTAAGTACCATGCGCTTCCTTTTGATAGAACTGTAATGGAGACGCATGTTTGATTGTTATTATTTTTAAGAAAAATTCAAATTATTATTGAAAAAATTAAAAAATCTTTAAAACATTGATTTGTCGATGGAGTGGTTACTTTAAAAAACAATAGAACCAACATAACCCCGTCGATATAGCAGTCCAAGCTCTTTAAAATATGACATAACAATATGAATTCCCTTTTAGGGGCGTAGATTTCATATGCTTACTTTGCTATAACCTTCGAAAAGCGTGAAATGGGTAAGACAATTGCATTTCGTTTTTGTCTGGTAAAAATATGAAACGTGCCTTTGGAGCCATTAAAGGACACGTAGACCAAATTTCAGTACTTTCAAAATCCCCCGTAGACTTTCGTAGACATTTTTTACTAATCTGTTCCATTTTCTTTTTACTCCATCATTATTTCATCATGAAGCGGATTTTCAATAGAGTCCTTATCGGGATTTGATTTCCAACTGTCACTCCGTGCCATACGGTCCAATTTTTGACGAAGGACTACGTCTTTTTTTACTATGCTCACCTGGGTGAATTTTCAGAATTTCACATCACGAAAGTGTAACGAAACTACTGTAGATTTGATTTTTCCCCCTGTTTGAGTATTTTCTTCAATTCTTCCACGAAACGAATGGAAAAAAGTGTCAGATTGTTGTTAATATCTCGTTTATTACGAAACCATTGTTTAGATAGTGAAAACAATAAGTGCAAACACGAAACATCAAAATCAACCGATCCTGTTCCACGTTTGCTAGCTTCAGTCTACGAAAATCCTTGAACGGAGACACATCGAGTACGCAGATCGCCATCTAAAGACTGTCCCAGAAAGTATGGATGCAACCAAAAACCGCTGCCATTTCGCAATGGTTCAGAATCTGTCAACTTTTATGGCTGCGTCCTGTTGTTTACACTCTTCTCTAACCACTTGTGCAGTTATTTATTCGTTTTCATTAGTTTGTTTCGAAATGCGTGGACTTTCAGCAGAACAACGTCGAAAAATTGTGTGCAAATGGTGCACAGAACGCGGACTGTCACTGACAAAGATAGCAAAAATGGAAGGAGTAAGTGAAAAAGCCGTGCGAAATGCAATCAGGAAGTTTGGTGAGGATAACACCGAAAACGGGTCGAAAAAATGGCCCTGCTAACCCTCAATTGGATAAACGTATACTGAAGGCGTTCGAGCAAAAGAAGGAGGTTTCAGTTCGGGATGTGGCCAAAAAAGTGGGCACTTCGAAGTCAAATGTTCTTCGTGCTAAAGAACGTTTGAATCTTCGAACCTATAAGAAGCAGAAACAACCAAAACGTAGTCCGAAACAAGAAGCATCGATCTGGCCGAGGGTTCGAAAGCTGTACAATACTCTTCTTGCTGGAAATTTGATCTGCATAATCATGGACGAAGAAACCAACGTGAAACTCGATTACAAATCCTTGCCGGGACCACAATATTATACGGTGCGAGAAGGGCAAGTGTTAAACCAGTCCGAGACATCGATTGAAGTCGAAAAATTTGGTAAGAAAACTATGGTCTGGCAAGCAATTTGTAGCTTCGGTAAGATTTCGAAACCCTTCATCACCACTGCTTCAATGAACAGCGAAATATACATCAAGGAATGTTTACAAAAACGACTTCTACCCATGATTCGAAGCCACAAAGATCCTGTTGTCTTCTGGCCAGATCTTGCTTCTTGCCACTACTCGAAATCAACGGAAGAATGGTATACTACCAAAAATGTCACTTTCGTCCCAAAAGACATGAATCCACCAAATTGCCCACAACTTCGACCAATTGAGGAATTTTGGGCATTAACGAAGACAAATCTTAGCAAACATGTCTCGGCAGCCGAAACCATTCAACAGTTCGAAAAAGATTGGAAAAAAGTGTCAAAACTTGTCGCCAAAAAGTCTGTACGAAATTTAATGAGGAACGTTTGCAAGAAGGTGCGCCAGCTAGTCTAAAATGGATAAGTAGCAAATGTTGAGAATAATATTCTGTTGTTGTAGTCTAATATTATCAGTAGGGCAACGGCTCCCTATTTCATCTGAGCTCCTATTTCCATCTCATCCCTTCACCTCATTACTTTGAAAATGAATAATATTCTAAAACCTACCTGAACCAAACTGTGAAATGTTTTAAAATGATTATGAAAGCTGTTGTCACACTTTCCTATTGAAAGAAATGGTTTTAAGTTCTTCGTGTATCGTTTTTTTCATTTAAAATAAACTCATTTTTCAATTTAGGACACATTTTCGTCTCAAGATTTACAGTTCGTCATGTTTCTGATTATCTACTAATCGATTCGTCTCAAAACATGATCACTTTTTCGCACACTTACACTACCATTGAATGCTGGATGAATTCATAATTAGTAATGTTCACTTGCCACTTGTTTAATTAACGATTTAAAACTTCAAGAATTACCCGACAAACAATAAATGTCTTTAAAAATATGAGATGAAAGTTTTTCACTTAGTTCACTTGATTGCGCTTTGTTTTCATCTCATTTGGTTTCGCAAAGTTGCCAAGTTATCTCATATTGTTACAAAAAATAAATTGTTTTTCTTCTTCAAATTATTACCAAAAAGTATTTTTTTGGTATCCGTTACATTAGTTTAATTATATTATTGATATTAATATTCAAATAAAACTGTTTTGGCTTCGAATATTACCAGAAAGAGCGTGTTAAATACTAATGAAATAACCATTGTGGCAAATCTAGTAGCACTGGTTTCATTCCGCTATACGCCAACATAACGCTGTGAAGTGTGTGTGTGTGTTTCATTGACTGTGTACAGAGATGCCAGGTATTTTCATAGAAAATATGTATTACTTTGCATAGAAAGTCTATATCTGTTCTATCTGTTTTCACTAATAAAATGATGTTAAAAGATAGTTCTTTAGATCTCCGTAAGTCATTGCCCCATTAATTAGATAATTCAACGAGTAAATTTTTTTACCAATAATAATAATGTGGAAAAATCCTGGTGGGTACGGTTGTATCGTTTGAGTTGTATATCTGGCAGCGGTAAGGCAGTCGGTCACCAGAATGTCTGCAAGCCATATTTTCCAGCTGGCAGCGTTTAGTCAGCCATCTGGCAGCCATGCGAATGCGGGTGAAAGTGTAATAGTGGAATATTTTGTTTTGATTGCTGTCGCCATTGCTAATTTATAGGATGAATAAAAGATCAACGATAGGATGAATAAAAATCCATTGAGATGAAATTAGGAGCAGAGTAGTGAAAACATCATTAGTGTTTTTAGCTGTTTTATAAATATTAGTTCAATTTTCAAGAAATGTGAATCAATTTTCAACGTGGAGCAAGGCGAATGAAGCAGTAATATGAAATAGTTACAGTGATTTTAGTGGCTAAATCGGGGTTTGAAGGCGACGTCCTTACAAATGAGATGAAATAGGGAGCCCTTACCCTATATCGAATAAAATTTGAATATCTCACACTTGTGAATTACTTACAGCGAAATCAAAGTGCTTCCATACTTTCTGGGACAGTCTTTACGTCAAGAAATTAGAACTACACCCGGCATTATTCAACTGGTGCTTCAGTCAATGGTTAATACGAGGTTCCAATCCTCAAGCCTAAACGCAGAAAACCAACAATTAGTTCTTCTGTAAGCATATCTGCTGTTGGACATTCGCAGTGTGAGTTTCGCTTCGAACAAAAATGATTGCATCATCCAGCTAATGGTCGTTCGCATTGGAGAAAAAAAAGAGAACAAGTGGACAACGATGGGGAACATTACACAAAATCAGCCGTTCTAATGACTGTGCATGTTAACCAAAGAACTATTAAGATTGATTCTATGGAAAACGAAGGGAAAAATCATCAGTTTAATGCAAATTTAGAATAATTTGATAATCTTTGTGCACTTTTCGCTGCACGAATTCGCACCAAACTAGTAAAAATAATGCAACCATCGCGTTCGAGTAAGAAATTCCAAACAGTGTTTAATTTCGCAGAGAATTCCACAATTTGGCCTTTGTAAATGCCAGAAATGGATCCCGTACAGCATTTTGACGGGTTCTTTCACTTAAATACTTCCTAGAATACAAACGCAACCTTTTGAAACCAAATGGTTCTTTTCAGCACTACAAAATCTTAAACGGTATCAATTCAATTAATATCTATACACATCTCGAATGCAATCCTACGTTAAATTTCGCGGTTATGTACCTGGCATTACCTACTCCCAGTTTTTAAATATACTTAGAAATATTCATTTGAGCTAAATTATATCAGTTGATTCCAATAAATAAATAAATCAATTCGGCTCCGTTCTGCCAATGTCGGATGAATGTAACTCCGGCAACGGAAGTCGTATCGAGTTTGGCAATGTATGGCTGTACCTTTCATTTGAATCGTAGTTTGTGAAAATCGGGATTTCCATCGCCGAGAAAAGTAAGTGCACATATTTTAATCAATCAATGAAGAATCACCTTGTAAATCCATAACCTCGACGAACTGAGTCGAATGATATATGGAACTCGGTCCTTCGTTTCGTGGCTAAAAAAAAACGGTTTTCACAGTGAATGGATAACATTTCTATTTGAAAAAGGCAAAAACAGATGGAAAAGAGACTGACAAATAAAACAGCAGCAATTGAAATTTTTGAAAAAAGTAACCGCAGAGACGGGACTAGAACCCATAACTATCCGCTATTCAAGGAAATCGTTTTACGAACTGAACCTACTTGCATAAGAAACACATGATGAATCGGTCGTATTAAACAGAATAACGAAGCAAAAACGTTATTTTGTATAATAAATAATTAGTGTCTGGCAGACTGGCAGCAGATTTTTCGTTCCTTTATTTTTAGCTTGGATTAAAGAAAACTATTCATAATCTTCTATTTTTATGTAGATGTTATTCTCTATTAGAGACTGCTACAGTGTAAATTTTATGTAAAAATATCGAGTTATTCCTTTGTTCCTGAGATATAATTACTAAATGAGGGCCTCAGTTTACATAGGAAACTCATCTTAAGCTGTTTGGAGCCCGAGCATAGCAAAACATGCTCGGTGTCTTCAGATACGTCACTGTGACTGAAGTCAACAACCCGTAACTCGGAGACCGGAAATCGAATCCTAAAATCGATTGTAGTCTATGAGATAGGACAACATTTCTGTGAAATATAAGAATTGTATCCAAAAGTAATTTGCAGTTTTAGACACGATGAATGTTGGAAAAAATGACAGTGCATTCGAATTGTAACAGTTCGGCTGAAAAGTTCGTATCGTTTAATAGAAACACACATTTTTTTGCCAAAATTCGTTTTTATTATTCAACATAATTGCCATCAGAGGCGATACAGCGATTATAGCGATCTTTCAACTTTTCGATACCATTTTTGTAGTACGATTTGTCCTTTGCCTCAAAATAGGCCTCAGTTTCAGCGATTACCTCTTTATTGCTTCTAAATTTTTTACCAGCGAGCATTCTCTTGAGGTCTGAGAACAGGAAAAAGTCACTGGGGGCCAAATCTGGAGATTACGGTGGATGAGGGAGCAATTCGAACCCCAATTCGTTCAATTTCAGCATGGTTTTCATCGACTTGTGACACGGTGCATAGTCTTGATGAAACAAAACTTTATTCTTCTTCAAATGATGGTTTTTCCCTTTTCAAGGTAGTCGATGAAAATTATACCATGCGAATCCCAAAATACAGACGCCATAACCTTACCGGCCGAATGTTGAGTCTTTCCACGCTTTGGGTTCGGTTCATCGCGTGCAGTCCACTCAGCTGACTGTCGATTGGACTCCGGAGTGAAGTGATGGAGCCATGTTTCATCCATTGTTATATATCGACGAAAAAAATCGGTTTTATTTCGATATAACAGCTCCAAACACTGCTCAGAATCATCAATTCGTTGTTGTTTTTGATCGATTGTGACCTCACGCGGCACCCATTTTGCACAAAGCTTTCTCATATCCAAATATTCGTGAATAATATGTCCAACACGTTCCTTTGATATCTTTAGGGTGTCAGCTATCTCGATCAACTTCACTTTACGGTCATTGAAAATCATTTTGTGGATTTTTTTCACGTTTTCATCGGTAACAGCCTCTTTTGGACGTCCACTGCGTTCATCGTCTTCGGTGCTCATATGACAAGTACGAAATTTTGCAAACCACTTACGAATTGTTGCTTCACCCGGTGCAGAGTCTGGATAACACTCATCAAGCCATTTTTTGGTATCGGCGGCACTTTTTTTTCATCAAAAAGTAGTGTTTCATCAACACACGAAATTCCTTTTTTTCCATTTTTTTCACAATAACAAAAGTAGCTTCACTCAAAATGCAATATCTCACAAACTAATAATCAGACAGCTGTCAAATTTATACCCGTATCTTTTGAAGGTTGGTACGAACTGAAAATGGTATGGATTTAATTCGAGTGGCGCCCTCTCATAGAAACGATACGAACTTTTCAGCCGATCTGTTATCATTTCTATTTTGTGTTGATACAATGGCGAGAATCGAACTTAAATGAATAAAACAAATTTTGTGCATTTGGTGTACTGAAAACAGCTGTAACCTTTATTGAAATTGCAAAACTGGTTAAACTACACCAAACAAGTGTGAAAAATGTCACCAAGAAATTTGGCTTAGTATGTTTTTTGGGATGATTTACCGAAATCAGCAAGAAAACCAGGTCCAATCCAACCAAATTTAGATGACAAAGTAGTGGCGTACGTCAGATGAAACCGGTCGGCAACAATGCGTGCTTACTTGACGTCAAAAGTTAAAAAACTATTCAAATGATCCAAAGAATCAAGGCAAGGAACTCTCTAAAAAAATACAAGATCTCAGGAGCAAAAACTTCGACACAAAACAAGAATACGAAAACTGTATGTTGGTATGGCAAGCATTCTGTACCTGTGGTTCACTGTCGCATATTTTTTCACGAAAAGTATAGTAAACGCAGAAATTTATGCTAGGAGAAAAGTTTGCTGTCACAGTATCGCATGCATGAGCATGAGTTAACTTTCTCTCTCTTCTGGACGGATTTGGCATCGGCTTATTACGGTGATATTGTTTTTTAGTACAATGGCTTAAATTTAATGGGTCATTTCGCCGAAAGCCATTTTGCCGAAAGCCGTTTCGCCGAAAGTGTCATTTCGCCAAATCCTGAAATCGTCTTATAATCGTAATAAGAGTTGATTTAAAATAAAGACAAATGAAAGATGATAGCGTTAACGCCCGTTTTGTTGACCTATAATTGTACTTCTTGAATAAAAATTGATTTATGCACGACTTTCGGCGAAATGGCATTCGGCGAAACGACTTTCGGCGAAATGACCCGCTCCCGATTTTATAATATTTGAAGTTATGGCCTGATATTGGGCAACTGTAAAGACCGACTTGAACAGCGGTCGGAGTGTGTTCTTCTTTTCATGTCGTCTAGTTTTGTTTGGATAATACAAATTCATTTCCGATAGTCTACCTTTATCACCGTTCTGGTAAAAGTAGAGAAGTCCACTTTCCAACGTCTTCTGTACCGACCAACAAAGTCTTTGCACTGACACCACATTGACGGAAATTAAGTATGGAACTCGTTGCGATCGACCATCCCATTATTGCTTCCTCAGATACTGGTGTCAACTCTAATAATCTAATCGCACGTAATGTTTCAATTCAACCTAACGGAAGAAAATGTTAGCTCTAAATAAAATCCGCTCAAAATTATTGTAGCTTTCAATAAAAAAAGAAAGTATACGCAGTATCACAACTGAAAGTCATTTCTCCTGTGTGTAACTTGTTTAATAAAAATTAAAGTAATAATTTAATCTTGTTTCAACACCCCCCGCACTCATGCTTTCCCCATCTCCACCACTCATGCAAAAAGTTGAGAGATCGGTAATTCGTATAATGGAGCGACCGGGCGCAAAGAAACCGGTTACCCATAAAAACACAAGCAGAAGAAGAAGAAAAAGAAGCAAACAGAGACGTTGTATGCATAACCAATTCTTATCCTTGCAGCAACCCAACCCTTTGAACCCCATCCGACGCCAAGCAGCAGCACGGGAAGACATCATCCGGGCGTTTATTGTCTAACTGCCGTAAAGAAAGATCTCTTACAATCGTATCCAGTCGAATACAAGAGTGCTAAATAAATTCAAGCACATATTCCCTTGATGATAAATATCATATTCGTACGGTGCGCGTTGGCGGCAGAACACAGCCGGAACATCTGAAGTGGGCTCATTTCATTTCATCGACTGGAGACTGGAGCCGGCCAAAAGCACAAGCAAACACCATCTCATGCGTTCCATTTGTTTCCAAGGAGACCTACGTCCTACCAACGAACCGACGATGTGTTGTTAAAGTAAGAGCCCAAGATTCGGATCGCAGTTAATTTATTCCGTATCAGCATGTAAATATACTTTGAAAAGTGCGGCTAGCGGGTGCCGGTGGAGTGGTGCACTTTTTTGTCTTGGGCAGTGATGGAAGATCTATCTGATGACTGACAACTGAAGATGGAACATCAAATTTGATCCAGAATAGGCATATTGAAAAATAGTTCTATCTGCATCTGGACTTTGCACTGGAAAATGCAATAAATTCTAACTCAACCTTTCATGTTGAACAATGCGAATTGTCGGTTCTTTCATTGGGCTCCTTCCATCAAGTTTCGCTTCCTAGTTACTGCCCCTCGCTGATAACAGCCTTTTGAATCGTTTTTAGGTTCCGCATGTCGATGGCTTAACGTGTTTCTATTGGGTGGATCTCTTGCGTATTGGAATTGCCATTTTTCCGTAATGGCAAGATGCAAATTCCGGCTAAAATAGAATGGGAGAATTGTGTTGCTTGAGGAAAGACAACAGAAGTTTATATTAGCCACTCTTGTACAATTTTCTGGTTGATAGTCCCGATCGCTACGTAAATGTCGCATTTTAAGCTATAGAAACAGCATTGGTATGACCGGCAAGATACCAATTCCAACTAGAACAGGAAAAAATATTGTTGATATGTTTACGTTTCGTCTTTGACTCATCAGTGCATAGTAGTTCAAATTAAACTGCTTTATGCAAAACTCGGCAGTTCAATTTGAACCGCTAAGCAGACGTAAAGTTTCTGCTATTTACAGAACACTTGTTTTCTTTGCATCGAAATGCATACTGACGTGCCGAACGAAAATGTGTTTTCGACTTTTTCTGGCCGATGCACGTTTGGCCATTCAGGGGTTAGCCAAATTTTTTGCTAGGGCACATAACCGATTTTGATATGTTTACGTTTCGTCTTTGAACTGCTATGCACTGACGAGTCAAAGACGAAACGTAAACATATCAAAATCGGTTATGTGCCCTAGCACAAAATTTGTCTAACCCCTGATTGAAAAATATTGTGTTTCGACGTTGGATTCTGGACCAGGACCGATTCGAAACTACGCAAACTACAACAAATCAAACGAATCAAAATTTCACCTTCGAAATGTAGGTAACAGACCCACTACATCAAAACCGTCGTCCGAGCACGAGAAAGCTGACCACTCGTTAAGAATTTATCTCTGCGGTTCTAAAATTATTAAAAAAAATCAATTTTAAGTACTTATGTTTACGTTTCGTCTTCGATTCATCAGTGCATTAGCAGTTTATGTAGAAATACGATACACTACCTAACGATTCACTACCTAACGATTCAATATAAGCCGCTAAGCAGATGTACAGTTAATGCTATTTTCAAAACGTTTTTGCACTGAAGTGCCATGTCTTTGATGGAATGTCGAAAGAAAGAGACTGAGTGGACTTTCGGGGCTTTAGAATCGCAAGGGCACGCAAAAAAAATTCCATGTCCTGGAAACTGGAGCTGGATGGAACTGAATTATGAACTAGGATTTTGGGACTGGATTTTGGACCTGGATTCTGAAGCTGGAATGAATTCTGGAACTGAATTCTGTACCTAGATTCAGGAATTAGGTTCCGAAACTAAATTCTGAAATTGGAATCTGCACATAAATTTTGAAACTATATTCCGTACCCAGATTCTGGAACTTAATTCGAGAATTGGATTCTAGACCCAGATTCTGAAACTGAACTCCGAAACTGGATTCTGGACCTGGATTTTTAATCTTGCTTTTAGAACTGAATTTTGGGTCTGGATTCTGAAATTAAATTAGGGAATTGGAGTCTGCACAAGAATTCTTAAACTGAATTCTGGCCAGAATTCCGAACCTAGATTTTGGAACTTATTTAGGGAATTCGATTCTAGATCTAGCAAAATTTAGATTCTGAATGTGAATTCTTGGATTCTGGACCTGGATACTGAATCTAAATTCAGTAACTGGATTCTGAAGCTGAACTCCGAAACTGGATTCTGGAACGGGATTCTGGGCCTGGATTCTGGATCTAGTTTAAGAAAGGATTTTGAATTTAGCTTCTTAAACATAACTCTGGATCTGAGTTCTGAAACTAAATTCGGAAATTCGAATCTGCACAAGAATTCTTAAACTGAGTTCTGTCCCAGGATGCTGGTGCTGGATTCTGAATCTGGATTCTGTAACTTAATTCGAGAATTGATTCTGAATCTGGATTCAAGAACTGGGTTCCCGATCTGGAATTTGAAGCCGAATGCTGGAACTAGATTCTGCATGTTAAGAAACTGAACTCTGAAACTAGATTCTGGACCTGGATTCTGAAGCTGAAACTTGATTCTGCACATGAATTATGAAAGTGAACTCTATACCACGATTTTGAGCCTGGACTTTGAATCCAAATTCCAGAACTGGATTATGGGTCAAGATTCTGGATTCTGTAGCTGGATTTGGGACTTGGGATCTGAAACTGAATGCTGAAACTGAATTTTGCCCATAAATTCTGAAACAGCTTTCTGAAACTGTATTCTGGGTTCACAAACTGAGTTCTGAAACTGGAATCTGAACAAACATGCACATTTAAAAACTGAATCCTATAACTATATTCTGGACCTGAATTCTTAATCTAGATTGAAGAACTGAATTCTGCAACTACGACCTGAAACTGGATGAAGAATATGGGTTCTGCAACTCAATTCTGGAGTTTTATTCTGGATTCAGAATTTGAAGTCTGAAACTGGACTCAGGACCTGGATTCTGCACATTCAGACACTGATTTCTGGAACTGGATTCTGAAACTGAATGCTGAAACTGGAAACAGAATTCTGGGACAGGATTCTGGACTTGAGTTCTGCAACTCAATTCTGAACCAGGATTCAGGGACTGGATTCTGGACCTGGATTCAAAATTTAGTTTCTGGAACTTAATTCTGGATTTGGGTTTTGAAACTGAACTCTGAATTTGGAATCGGCACAAATATTCATAAACTCCAGGATTCTGGAGCTTGATTCTGAATCTGGATTCAGGAACTGTATTCCGGATCTAGAATCTGAAACCGAATACTGAAACTGGATTCTGCACATTCGAAAACTGAATTCTGGAACTAGATTCTGGATCTGGATTCTGAAGCTGAAACTGAATTCTGTACATGAATTATGAAAGTGAATTCTGAGGCACGTGTCTGAGACTGAGTTTTGAGCCTGGACTTTTAATCTAGATTCTGGAAATTGATTGGGAACCATGATTTTGAAACTAGATCCAGAAACTGGATTCTGAAACTGGATTTCGGACTTGGGATCTAAAAACTGTATACTGATACTGCTTTCTGAGGTCTATATTCGGGACCTGAATTCTAAATCTAGATACAAGAACTGAATTCTGGACCTGCAATCTGAAACTGAATGTAGAATATGGATTGTGCAACTCAATTCCGGAACTTTATTCTGGATTGTGCAACTCAATTCCGGAACTTTATTCTGGATTCAGAAACTTAATTCTGAAACTGGGCGCTGAACCTGGATTCTACGGCTGAATTTTGCACCAGAATTCTGCTACTGGACTGTGGGCCTAGATTCTGAAACTTAATTCTGGTATTAGATTCTGGATGCCTAGAATTCAAAAGAGGTATTAGATTCTGGGCTAGAATTCAGAAGGTATTAGATTATGGGCCTAGAATTCTGTAACTAGATTATGCTCTTAAATTCTGAAACTTATTTCTAGAACTGATTTATTGGTCTGGATTCAGAAATTGAGTTCTGAACTGGATTCTGCGCATTTAGAAACTGAATTTTGGAACTAGAGTTTAGACCTGCGATCTGAAACTGGAAGCAGAAAATGGATTCTGCTCATGAATTCTGCAACTGAATTCTGGAACTTAATTTTAGAATTGGATTCTGGATCTGAATTCGAAAGCTGAATTTTAAAACAGGATTCTGCTCATGAATTATGCAACTGAATTCTGACACTGGATTCTAAATCTAGACTCTGGAACTGGATTCTGGACCTAAATTCTGGAACTAAACTCCGAAGCACAGGGATTCTGCACATTCTGAAACTGAATTCTAGGGCTGTGTTCTGGACCTAATTATTTCACATGAATTCTGGAACAGGATTCTGCTCTTGAATTCTGGAACCGGATTTTGAAGCTGAATTTTAAAACTGAATTCTGGAACAGGATTCTGCTCTTGAATTCTGGAACCGGATTTTGAAGCTGAATTTTAAAACTGGACTCTTCACAGGGACTTTGAAACTTGATTCTGGACCAGGATTCAGGGACTGGATTCTGAACCTGGATTCGGAGGCTGAATTCCGAAAGTGGATTCTGCACATTCAGAATTCTGGATTCTTGATTCTGGATTCTGCACCCTGGATCTGAATTCTGCACCCTGGATCTGGATTCTTGATTCTGGACCTGGAAACTAAAAACAAAATACTAAAACTGAATTCTGCATCAGGATTCTGGGACTAAATTCTGAAGCAGGATTCTGCACATTCGGAAATTGAATTGTGAGACTGCATTCTGGACCTGGGTTTTGAATTTAGACTCTGGAATTGAATTCTGGACCATGATTCTGGAACTGAATTATGAATCTAAATCTTGCAGCTGGATTCTGAACCTGGGGTCTGAAACTGAAAGCTAAAACTGGATTCTGCATGCAACGAAACTGAATTCTTGAACTGGATTCTGGACCTGGGTTCTGAACTTGGGTTCTGAACCTAGGTTCTGAACCTAGAACCTGATTCTAGATTTTTGTACTGGGTTCTAGACCAGAATTCCGAAACTGAATTCTGAAACTGGAATTGGATTCTGGATCTAGACTCTGGAACTAAACTCTGAACCGTGATTTTTCACATACTGAAACTGAATTCTACGACTGTGTTCTGGACCTGGATATTGCAACTGAATCCTGGGATAGGGTCCTCCCCCGGACTCTGGAACTGCATTTTAAAGCTGAATTTTGAAACTGGATTCTTCACATGGATTTTGAAACTTAATTCTTGACCAGGATTCAGGGAATGGATTCTGAAGCTAAATTCCTAAACTGGTTTCTGTACATTCAGTAACCGATTATTGGAGATGGATTCTGAATCTGGATGTTGAATCTAAAGTCTGGAACTGGAAAAAACTGGATTCTGCACTAGAATTCAGGGACTAGATTCTAGATTCAGTTTCTGACTCTGAATTCTGGACCAGCTGAAACTGGATTCTGAATCAGGATTCTGAATCTAAAGTCTGAAGCGGAGTTCTGCATATTCGGAAACTGAATTCTGAGACTGCGTTCTGGAGCTGGATTCTAAATTCAGACTCTGGAATTAAATTCTGGACCAGGATTCTGAAACTGAATTATTAATCTAAACCCTGAGGTGTGATTCTGGACCTGGGATATGAAACTGAATTCTGGGGCTGAATTATGGATCTCGGTTCTAAACCTGGATCCTGAATCTAGATTCTTGAACTGAAACTGATTTCTATTAATGAGTTTTGGACTAGGATTCGAAAGCTGAATTCAGAAGCTGGTTTCTGGATCAAGATTCTACAAGTTGATTCTGAAACTGAATTCCTGGACTGCATTCTGGATCTGGATTCTGAAAGTGGAACCTGAAACTAGATTCTGGAAATGGATTCTAAACCAGTATTTTTGAACCGAATTGTGAAACTAGGTTCAGCACATGAATTCTGAAACTGAATTCCAATCCCGAATCGACCGAAATGGCACTGGGAAAAATGTCGTGCTTGGTCAACTGCTCAGTTAAGAATGAATGAAACGGATAAAATATTAACCTGTTTATTAAAACCGTCGTCCTAGCATGAGTAAGGTTGAACTTTCGCAAAATTTCATTGCATTTTTGTATTCGTTAGTCTATTTCCACTCTGTTTTCCTCGTTGGATGCTGATAAAAACTAAAAAAAAGGGCTCAAACTGAAGATTGAAAAACAAATCGTTTAATTTTGGATTATTTATGATTATGTCATACTGCTGACATTTTCATCATAAATTGTTCGTTTTTTGCGCCTTTAACCGGTAATTCACTGCACTTATAAATTGTAGATAATATTTCCGATGGCATGTAGCAAAAATGATGTTGTTACGTAGAGTTGAAGGGATATCCACGATCAGAAACGTATTATTCTCACATAGAGCTTATTTTTAAGAGGCGCCTTTATGAAAGTAAGACATACGAGGTCTGTTCAAAAAGTTCCCGGAATTTTTTAATTGCGCGCGTCTGGAGAGTCCGGTGGTCAAAATTTTTTTTTTATTGTGTTGGTACATATGTCCCTAATGTATGGTGAAATTTTCAGCTGTATTCATTGTTTACATTCTGTCTTGTAGCGGCTGGTGTAGACGTGTTTTTTTGAGCTCGGCGATTTTTGTTAGTTTAAACAATGGAAGAATTGAAGAGTCAAAGAATTTGTATTAAAGTGTTTACGAGTGGTATAAGCGTTTCCAAGATGGCCGCGAAGACGTTGAAGACGACGAACGCTCCGGTCGACCCAGCACGTCAATAATCGATGAAAATGTGGGAAAAGTGGAAAAAATGATTATGGATGATCGCCGAATCACTATTAGAGAAGTTGCTGATGAAGTTGGCATATCAGTTGGCTCATGCCATCATTTTTTTCAAATGTTTTGGGCATGAAACGAGTGGCAGCAAAATTCGTTCCAAAACTGCTGAATTTTGTTCAAAAAAACAAACGCATTACCATTGCCCCAACCTCCTTATTCACCAGATATCGCTCCGTGTGATATTTTCCTGTTCCCAAAGTTGAAGAGACCCATGAAAGGACAGCGTTTTTCATCGATTGAAGAGATAAAGGCAGAATCGCTGAGAGTGCTACAGAGCATTACAAAAAGTGACTATCAGGGGTGTTTCGAAGACTGGAAAAAACGCTGGCATAAGTGTATTATATCTAGGGGGATTACTTTGAAGGGGACCATATAGATGTAGACGAATAAATAAATATTTTTTTAGAAAAATGAGAATTCCGGGTACTTTTTGAACAGACCTCGTATTCACGTTAAAATAAAAACAAAAGATTCAATTGATCATCTTTAAACTTTCAGGGAGTCCAATCATAGATATTATTTAGCTTTCTCCGTGTTCGACAAACTTTCCTCTGAACACTACTCATCAGGCCTTGTACAACTTTTGGACCAACATGTTTTGGGTGCAAATCAATTGTTTCTTTCCTTCGATTTTACTTACTTAGGATGTTTCCGAAGTGCTTTTAAATTGGCTGAATTCGGAGGATTGAGCCTTGTACCACTCCAAGACATGTTTCGAAAAATGGCATGAGGCTAAATCCGTCCAGAATAAAAAAAATAAGACCATTGTGTAACCTAGAAATGGAAGTAGTCGCTTTTGGAGGCCCGTTAATCGTACCGGTTGACATAAATAGAGCGCTGCGCTTTCCCCACGAGCAAAGAGATTGCGAAATAATACATACTAATGGCAAACATTGACATCTTCTGCTTTCTGACGTCTTTTGGGATATCATACTTATGATAAATGGTGATTGGCGGCTCTCAATTTGGTCATTGTTTCGCGTGCCGTGTGGGATGTGGCTCCGTCTTGCTAAAACCACATATCAGACATGTCCATTTTGGGCAAAAAAAGTCGTCAATCATCAAATCGTCAAATTCAAAATTACCGTAACTAATAGACAGATAATTAACAACAATTTCTCTACCTATTTGCGTTATCATAGGTCAGAGGTACCTCGCTAGGTTCTTGTTCATAATATTTTTCAATTTATTCGTCGTACTTACGAACCAAAAACGCGCACGTGTTTCATTAGTCTTGATCACTTAATGGCACTCTGTTTTCAAAAAATAGGAAAGATTTTCCAGAATAGTGGAAATCAATGGAATTCATTTTCATTCAAAGCGACTGTGTTTTTGTTTTTCTAAGTCAATAACATCTTGATTACTACACTTCGTTTTCCTACGGACAAGGGAAGAAATGTTAGTCCAACACATCGGAGATCCGTACATCGCAAAGTAGGCTAAGCTTTGCTCTAATTTCCTCGACAGACAAATAACCTCCGAGTTTGACATCACTGCCACCAGGTAGGTGATAATGGAATAAGGTAAACAAAACACTTTCCAACACTCGAACGGCGAGAGTTTTCCGTAGAGATTTCACTTTTCAAAAGAATACCCTGCCCTACCCATTTCCCCCCCGGCAGACCTGGGTTAACTTTTCCACTTGAGTTCAACAGGCCCCGCCGCTTTCCTTGCTGCGTTCTTCCACGGGGAAGCGATAATGCTTCTGCAGCTAATGATGTACATATGTAAATTTGGATATGGCTATGAAAGTAAAAATAATAAACACTTTCAGAATTTCAACGCACTGCTGGATTGTTTTCCCCACCCACTCCCCGGGCTCGCCATGGTGATATGCTTCCGACGACGACGACGAAGTGTCGACTAGAGAATCCTACGATAGCGACGGATTTTGTGCCACGATGTTGACAATCAGCTTACAACTTGGCAATTTTGCGTAACTGGAAAGTTTCGATTGGGAGGGATTCTTGGAGATGGGAAGCCCACTAAAAAGTTTGTTTTGTTGGGTTCTTCGTTGACTTTCTAGAATTTACTAATTTAGTATCGATAATTTTCCGTTGTTACTAATGACAGGAACCGAACTAATGCTGTAAAGATAAACGAAAAGGTATGTTCGCGAACTCTTTTGAGTTGATACAATGTTCGACTACTGTCATCACAAAGGTTCACACTCGCCGGATCGAAATTAACATGTAACACGTTGATGGCCTTCAGTTCCCGGTGCTTGGTGCAATTGTTGACAGCAGCGAAAGATTTACGATGACACCGGGAAACCTTCTTCAAACTCATCTGGTAGCACCGTCCTGAACGAGGACCGACGGTAGACGGTAGAAAGTTCAAGAAAATGCAAAACCACAGCAGCACAACACTCATGGAAATTGCTTTACCCGACGGCATTTCCGTGAACCCACTCAAACAGAAAGGAAACCGACAGACAGAGGCTGCTGGTCCTACACCAAGGTGTGCCATGCCAGGCCATGTTAATTTCGGAACCAGTCACAACCAGAACACGAACGAACAACAGCTAACCCGTCACGGAAAATCGTCACGGCCGCCGCCGCCACCGCCGGCACTCGAAGAAAGTTTTCGGCTTCTTTCAGTTTAGAGTTATTGTGGGTTTGTTGCAAAAGTCTGGTTGGGATTGCCCGGAGGAAAGGTTGCAAGTGGTGTATGGTTAAAAAGACACGTCTGTGACACGCATTTTCGGTGGCTGCGCTTAGGCTAGCAGGGACAAACCGGGCCGGGCACACAGAATAAGAGTCTTTCAACCATAAAACGATCTGTTTTTAACCCGTTAACGAGGTAATTAGAGGGTGCCGTTTGCATGATTTATGATTCTCGGGCGGTTGCTCACACACCGACCGTTGCTTAGAGAAGAAAAACAACCGGAAAAATCTGGCGATAAGTTTTTGCCTCATGGGTGGGCGCGATGTGAGTCCGTGCGTGCGTGCGTACGTGCGTGTGTTTTTACGTTGTTTTGTGCGGCGGTGGAAAACTGCACTACGCTTTACATATGTTATTTACGGGTACAAAATCGATAGCGGCGGTCGCTGCCGTGTACTGTCGTTGCTTTAAAGCATAATTTAGGTGCAAACATAAAACTAAGCGATGATTAACTGGCGGCACGAACACGTTTTTATGGTACAATTGATGAGCACGCACGTATCCTGCGTGGCCATTATTAACTTGCTACGCTAGGACGCAGTGGAAGTGAAATAGTTTAATCTAATAATTGTCTGTTCTTTCGTGGGCTCACATTCTGAACTGTCTATGGGGTGTGTTGAACCACACTGATTTGATCTAGTTTATTTATTAGAGATGTGTGATTCAAGCTTGGTGGAAATCTGTTCAATCACTTTTCTAAGATGTGTTTCAAGGCACCTCCAGGGTAGCTCAATTGGCAAAGCAGTCCCACTTTAGGAAGGTTTGCATATTTGTGTTATAACACATGGGCTGAAAAGTCCCGGGCCTAACAAAGAGAACACGATTCTTATGGTTCAAAATCAACTTTATTCATCCACGTAATCTCCATCAAGAGCCACGTAACATAATTATTCTAGCGCCGCCATAACATTTCAATACCACTTTTGTAGAACGATTTGTGTTTTGCCTCAAAATTGGCCTCAGTTTCAGCGATAACCTCTTTATTAGAGCGAAATTTCATTCAAGCGTGCATTTGTTTCAGGTCTGCGAACAGCCAGTAGTCGATGGGAGCCAAATCTAGCGAATACGGTAGATGTGGGAGCAGTTCTAAGTTAAATTCTCAAGATAGTCGATAAATATTACACCACGCACATCCCAAAATACCGAGGCCATAACCTTCCCAGCCGATTGTTGTGCTTTCGGGCACTTTGGACGAGGTTCACCAATTGCTGTCCACTCAGATGACGATCGTTCTGATTCCGGAGTGAAGTGATGAATCCATGTTTCATCCATTGTCACATATCGACGCAAAAATTCAGGCTTGTTACATTTAAGCATGGCCATACACTGCTCAGAATCATCAACACGTTCTCGTTTTTGGTCAACAGTGAGCAAACGCGACAGCCACTTTGAACAGAGTTTTCTCATATTAAAATGCTCATGCAATATAAAGCCAAGGCGGTCTTTTGATATCTTTACGATGTCTGCTAACTCACGCAACTTCCCTTTTTGATCATTTAAAACCTCATTTGGACGTTCACTGCGTTCTGCATCATCTGTGTCTCTACGACCACGTTTGAAGGCAGCAACCTAACCTTTTTTTTTTTTGTTTCTGATGGAGCGGAGTTTCCATAACACTTTTCGAGTCATTGCACAGTGGGGAAAAACGATCAAAAACGTGACTTTGCTCAATAATTTTATAAAAACATGAGTAAATATTTTCAGAATTAGTATTTCTTATGCAAATTTTTCTGCAGAATCGATTTATGATAGTTAGAAGATCCGCAAAATTCACTATCATGCCCGTTTTGCTCCAATTCCTCTTTTTCCTGACTTTACTTTGAAAACTAACTGTGAAACTCAGGAAAAATTCAATTCCACCAATCGGAAGGTATTCCTGACATGCTCATAAGTTAGATAAATGGATTGTTTTTAATAAGATTGACCGCAAACAACTGTATTCTGTTTTACCCCCAGTCATCTTCCCCCGTGAATTTACAGAAAAAAAGTTCTACTGATCGGTGTTTGGATCAGTTTTGGTTAAACAAGACAGTTATATATTTTTGTTTGTTTCAATTATAGAGGCTTTAACATCTTAGGTCATTCGCCTCTTCGGACCAGAAAATCTTTCTGACCCTATGTGCGGGATTGGGAATCGAACCCAGGCGGGCTGCGTGAAAGGCATCGACTATCCCATCACGCTACACCCGTCCTTAGTTATATATTTCGCATATAACCTCAAATAATAATTTATATAACCTCAAATAATAATTTAAGCTTGAATACAATGCAGTATAAAAAGGAAACTTGGGGTAAAATGAACATGATAGCGTTTCGTGCGGTCCTTCTAAATACATGGAATTGATTTTACTGACCATTTTAAACAAAAAAAGTGCTTTGTGGTCAGTTGTATCATGCCTCCAAAAAAATCATCGCGTTTTTGGTTTATTTTTCCCCATTGTGCATTGCTTCGCTTGAACGGTATTTTTTCCAATCAAGAAGCAGTGTAAAATTTAAACAGGAAATTGTTTTCGATCCATTGTTCTGAAAATAGCAAAAGTAGCGTAACTCTTTGTACAATAACTCACAAACTAATGAATAGAATATCAAGAAATTTCAACAGCTGTCTTTCAAAGGTTAATATTAGCTGAAAAAACGTGAATGCAATAAAACTAGCTCCATCTATGTGCTAGGCCCAATACTTTTCAGCCCATGTATTATTATCAGGTGTTTTTGAGTTGTCATTTGCACGGGAACACGTACTTCTGTAAAGTAATATAAGTTTCACGAATCAATTTGCATCCAATTTCCAAACCCTGATTTGTATTAGTCTTGAGTTAGTTAACGCAGAGACGGGACTCGAACCCGCAGCTAGCTCCTACTACTCTGCATTAAAAAACACATGACGAGACAGCTCAATTAACTAGAAGAGCCACGCATGCTTCGTTTGACTTGGCCGCCACAGATTTCAACTATAGTCTCACTATAATAGTAAAACTTGGTTCATAATTTCAAAATACTTTATATATTCTTTCAAATCTATTTCGTCCCCCTCAAAATAATACCCCAGGCTTGTACCAACGTTTTTTTTTTCTTCAATCCTCGAAACAGTTGCTAAAGTCAATTTTCGGAACAGTCCTCAATGCGCGTAGCGATTCACGTTTGATGTCTTCAATTGCCTCAAAACGGTTTCCCCGGCTGTTAATCGTCGATTCTTGAGCACCAATTCCTTGATTTTATTGACGAATTCATCATCAGTTTATGTTGATGGCCGTCTTGTACCAATCAAAAACACTTACTCGCGACATACAATTATCACCGAATAAATTAAAATTTAACGAATAGTGAGACGAGATAAAAAAATAGGGGTCGTCATATGGTTAGATAACTAAGTCCTCACAAGTTCCTATCTCATGCCTCCACACAATTTGCACATGAAATCTCTAAACAAACTACATTGAAATAAAAAGTATACGAAATTGCAATAATTTTTTATAAATGAAAACCAGCAGAAAAAGAAACAAAAATAAAAATAATTGCATCTTCATTTGTTTGCAAAAATAATAGTTGGACATCAGAATACGATTCTGCATATCATGAGCAATCAATTGGCTTCTAGACCTTTCTGACCTTTCTCCTAGGAGTAGCCATTCTCGAGATATATAGACATGAAGCTGAAGGAATTCAATTTGTTGTTGAATAACACCGTTTCGATAAGTCATAAAATAAATCATTTTTACATTTTGTCTTCGACTCATCAGTACACTAGCAGTTTATGTTGGATTGCTAACGCCACCTAACGGTTATCAGAAACTGCAAAATTTGCATATACACTTTTTGCACCGGAGTGCCATATCTTCGCTCAAGTGCCGAAAGAAAGGAACTTTGTGACAGCTTACTAACCGTTGAGGTTTTAATATCGCATAGGTACCAGTTTGTGCTGAATGCAAATGACAATTTTCAATTTCTACGATTCTAGGGTAACAGAGGTATTTTGGCCCACTTTAAGATTGATTTTATTTTGGCCCACTTTGTAAAAATATCCCCCAAATGTTATAATATCTTTGAAAACCTCTTCCGCAATAGATAATTTAATGTGATTAGCTTCAAATTGATGCAACATGGGTTACTTAACATCGATAAAATCCGATGAAATTGATAAAGTTTGTTAGGTGGGCCAAAATATATGAAGTGGCCAAAATACCTCTGTTACCCTACTTCGGCACTGCAAAAAGTGTTTCTGCAAACAGCATTAACTGTACGTCTGCTTAACGGTTAGGTGTTGAACCGTTAGGTGGCACTAGTAGTTCAACATAAACTGCTAATGCACTGAACATTAACAACAATAGCGTAGTAGATCGGTTGGGTAGTTATTCAAATGCGACAGATATAGAAATATTCGAAGTTCACAATTTCGAGCAATTCATTAACTTGGGGACAAAATCGATCTTGTTGGCAGAATACCAATTCAGAACCACCTTGATGTAGTGGCAGCTAGCCAAATCGCCCAAAAAGATGATTGCAATACTAGCTTTTTCAAGAACTCTGCGATGCATAGCCTGATACCTCATTCGTAGAGGATAAAATGAATGGTTCCGTTTTTGTCCCACTACTGCAAATCGCTTGCCAAATCATGGTCTTCCACGCGAATTTGTCGGTAAAAACGAGTTTGAATCTTTCGTTCGGATGTTTTCGGGCTTTGCACGACTTGTATCCTTCATTGGCAAGGTTATTACGTTCTGTTTGAAAGTTGGCGTCGAGCCTTCTGGTCACATCTCCGATCGAAAGATCGGATATGGCTCTAAGGCACCTCAACACCTTGCTGCGTAGCTGATGATCCCTGGCTTCGGTTCTTTTTTTCGTAGGTCTGCTGATTCCTTGCCACACTCAGGTTTTCTTTATAGGTTTTGAGCACTTGATCAACTTTTGTTTTCGATATGCTCATCACTCCAGCCTGCTTGGAATCCTTAACTAGCAATTAAACATTGTTATAATTGGCATGTTTCACAGTTGCTTCAGATCGGTTATTTTTGTTAGATATGTTAGACAATTGATTCAACACGTTTTAGTAAGGAATGTAAAATTCATTCATATTACTGTTTGTGAAACAAACTCAAACTGAACGCTACCGACTAATTCGATCGAACTGGCACCAGTTGCTCTCTGTAGAAGTGTAAACAAATCACTGTCAACGATTTTCGAATACAAGAAGCGTAATAAAAACAATAAACGATTTGGAAACAAAATACTCACAAGCGATACCTTGTAATTTAGGTGTACAAGATCGTTTGGCATAATACCGTTTGGAATAACGCCGTTTGGTATAAAGCCGTTTGGCGTAATGTTTATTTGGCATGTTATTCGCTATTTGGCATAATAGTCATTTGGCATGAAATTTACAAATCTTTGGTACTGCGATGGTCTTTTAGCACAGATCAACATGCTGCTCAATACAACTTCTCCTAATTCACTGAAATTTTGAAAGTTCTAATGCGACTACGCCGCATCGGTTTTTGATAACCTGATAGTGTGCTCTTCACTAAAAAATCTAAAAAAAAACTATTTCACCTTATATTATCGAAACATTTTAATCGAATATAAAATTCACATATTTCGTTTCCTTGTAAAACCTCACTCGATCGAAAAACAATCGAAATTGCACATTAGATCAAAATATTGCGAGTCCAATAATTATTATGACAAATGGCATTATGCCCAATGGCCAATATGCTTAATGGCCATTATGCCAAATGACTAATACGACCAATGATTTTATGCCAAACGACGTTATGCCAAACGACATTATGTCAAATGACCTCATGTCAAACGGGCCGCCCCCCGTAAATTATATACAGGAATAGGGTTCAAAATGTTAAAAGGTTATGAGGCGCGGTAGTTCTGCACACTTAAAAAAAAACCTGTGATTTTACATCTTATTAGATGCACATAAATGGAGCGTCGCAGTTCACGCAAATTTACGTGGAAGAACATTTTATATTGTGTCTAAAACTCTATACATGAAATTCATTGAAATAAAAAAAAGAAATACTGAGAGCAACCGTCGCGACTTGAACCGAGAATCATTGAACTGCAAGTACGTCTGTTAATCGACTGAGCCACAGAAGCATGCATCTGCTTGGCTGGTAAAAGGTGCATTTAAATTCATACAGTCGAACCTGCTAGCAGAACGCAAGTTACAGTCGAAACCAGCAAAATTCAAGCTCATCTAACATTAAGTCATTACAAATGAGATTTTCCGTCATTTGACAAATTAGGTCTTCACAAATTACATCGTATGAGGGATTAGGTCACCTGTAAAATTGAATTTTTTTTGGTGTGTGGGAAACGTTTTAATATTCAGAAGATTCACCAGTTTGGGAGCAAATTTGATCTCGTTGGCAGCACTCCAGCACTCCTGGTTCACCTTGGAGTAGTGAAAGCTGGCCAAATCACGCCAAAAGACGAGCATCTAGGGTAATTCGTTTTAGTTTATGTTTCTTGAATCCCTGGTTGTAATCATTTTGTTACTAGTAGTCAGGCCATTTTCGCAGGCAACTTTTTTTGGAAGCAAGCTTGGAACAAGACCTATACCGTTGTAAACTTGCATATGTATTTTTGCCTTTCTCTATAGAAAGGTATTAGAATTGCTGGAAAAACCGACTTTCGAACGGAGCCTCGGAGACCCATAGTGTTATATACCATTCGACTCAGTTCGTCGAGATCGGAAAATGTCTGTGTGTGTGTGTGTGTGTATGTGTGTGTGTGTGTGTATGTGTGTGTGTGTGTATGTGTGTGCACTTTTCGAAGATATTTGAACGCGTTCAATTTTCTCAGAGATGGCTGAACCGATTTGAACAAACTTGGGCTCGTTTGAAAGCTACTGTCGGGCCATTGATCAAGTTCGAAGATCAAATGGCTGTGATTTTTGGTTCAGGAGATATGATTCTATAAGTGACGTAACCGACAAAAAGCGTTGTATTTGAACGCGCTCAATTTTCTCAGAGATGGCTGAACCGATTTGAACAAACTTGGGCTCGTTTGAAAGCTACTGTCGGGCCATTGATCAAGTTCGAAGATCAAATGGCTGTGATTTTTGGTTCCGGAGATATGATTCTATAAGTGACGTAACCGACAAAAAGCGTTGTATTTGAACGCGCTCAATTTTCTCAGAGATGGCTGATCCGATTTCAACAAACTTGGGCTCGTTTGAAAGCTACTGTCGTGCCATTGATCAAGTTCGAAGATCAAATGGTTGTGACTTTTGGTTCCAGAAATATGATTGTATAAGTGACGTAACCGACAAAACACGTTGATTTTTACCGCTCTTGTATATATAAGGGTGCTAAAATTTTGGGATCAACTCTATTTTCGTAAAGTTCTAGTGCTCAAAAGTTTAAGCACCTCGAAAAAAGCCTTCATGCAAAATTTGACCTAAATTGGACATGCTTAAGGGGTGCTGCCCGGTGGTAAAGGTTTGACAATTATCGATCTTGAAAAAGCACCATAGGGGGGAGTACATGAAATTTCCAAAATAAAAAATTTTTTTTGATGCCAAAACTCTTAAAACTGCATAAAACATCGAAATTTAGTGTTATCCCGAAAAAATTTTTTTTTGAAAAAATCAACTTTCTGGGACTTAGAAAAATTTTCATATTTTTTCTAAGTCCCAAAAAGTCGACATTTTCAAAAAAAATTTTTTTCGAGATGACACTAAATCTCGACGTTTCATGCAATTCTAAGCCTTTTGGCATCAAAAATTTTTTTTCGATTTCGAAAATTTCATGTACTCCCCCCTATGGTGATTTTTCAAGATATATGAAAATTCCACTAAGTGGACTAAGAAGGGTTTTGCCTTTCTCTATAGAAAGGTATTAGAATTGCTGGAAAAACCGACTTTCGAACGGAGCCTCGGAGACCCATAGTGTTATATACCATTCGACTCAGCTCGACGAGATCGGAAAATGTCTGTGTGTGTGTGTGTGTGTGTGTGTGTGTGTGTGTGTGTGTGTGTGTGTGGGTGTGTGTGTATGTGTGTGTGTGTATGTGTGTGTATGTGTGTGCACTTTTCGAAGATATTTGAACGCGCTCAATTTTCTCAGAGATGGCTCAAACGATTTTAACAAACTTGGGCTCGTTTGAAAGCTACTATCGGGGCATTGATCAAGTTCGAAGATAAAATGGCTGTGACTTTTGGTTCCGGAGATATGATTGTATAAGTGACGTAATCGACAAAAAGCGTTGTATTTGAACGCGCTCAATTTCCTCAGAGATGGCTGAACCGATTTGAACAAACTTGGACTCGTTTGAAAGCTACTGGCGGGCCATTGATCAAGTTCGAAGATAAAATGGCTGTGACTTTTGGTTCCGGAGATATGATTGTATAAGTGACGTAATCGACAAAAAGCGTTGTATTTGAACGCGCTCAATTTCCTCAGAGATGGCTGAACCGATTTGAACAAACTTGGACTCGTTTGAAAGCTACTGGCGGGCCATTGATCAAGTTCGAAGATAAAATGGCTGTGACTTTTGGTTCCGGAGATATGATTGTATAAGTGACGTAATCGACAAAAAGCGTTGTATTTGAACGCGCTCAATTTTCTCAGAGATGGCTGAACCGATTTGAACAAACTTGGACTCGTTTGAAAGCTACTGGCGGGCCATTGATCAAGTTCTAAGATCAAAAGGTTGTGACTTTTGGTTCCAGATATATGATGGTATAAGTGACGTAACCGACAAAACACGTTGATTTTTACCGCTCTTGTATATATAAGGGTGCCAAAATTTTAGGATCAACTCTATTTTCGTAAAGATCTAGTGCTCAAAAGTTTAAGCACCTCGAAAAAAGCCTTCATGCAAAATTTGACCTGAATCGGACATGCTTAAGGGGTGCTGCCCGGTGGTAAAGGTTTGACAATTATCGATCTTGAAAAAGCACCATAGGGGGGAGTACATGAAATTTCCAAAATCGAAAATTTTTTTTGATGCCAAAACTCTTAAAACTGCATAAAACATCGAAATTTAGTGTCATCTCAAAAAAAATTTTTTTGAAAAAATCAACTTTCTGGGACTTAGAAAAATTTTCATATTTTTTCTAAGTCCCAAAAAGTCGACTTTTTCAAAAAAATTTTTTTTCGAGATGACACTAAATCTCGACGTTTCATGCAATTCTAAGCCTTTTGGCATCAAAAATTTTTTTTCGATTTCGAAAATTTCATGTACTCCCTCCTATGGTGATTTTTCAAGATATATGAAAATTCCACTAAGTGGACTAAGAAGGGTTTTGTCTTTCTCTATAGAAAGGTATTAGAATTGCTGGAAAAACCGACTTTCGAACGGAGCCTCGGAGACCCATAGTGTTATATACCATTCGACTC